>NW_026533251.1:3170000-3272500 GCF_028296485.1 Oppia nitens | reverse complement strand
ATGTGTGTGTATGTGTGTGTATGTGTGTGTATGTGTGTGTATGTGTGTATATGTTTCTATGTATATATATATATATATTTGTATGTGTGTGTGTCTATGTCTATGTTTATGCATTGAAAATAAGATAACTTATGTTTCAATTAGTTGCTATAATAATTACTTTAATAATAGCCTACGACAACAACATAGGTATGTAAGACATGAGACATATATATATTTAAAAATAAAAATTATGATCCCGGAGCTGCTGCTTACTTACCCCTTCAATAAGTTCTTTAATCATACCGTTCCATTCGCCCCTCTCGTTCCTACGACCATAGGTCCCATCCTCGACCAGTTTGATAACATACTTGAACCCCAGGACATCGGCAATTTCACGGATCAAATCCACACAATAGCCCTCATATTTTTCATCATCCGTTTCCTCCACCACTTCCTTATCCATACAGTAGGGCTTTCCCTAAAAAAAAACAAATTAATAAGTTATCAAATATGTTATCAATAAAAAACAAACAAATACTTACTTTGATTGTCACAACTGTTAGGGTTTTATTTTTCAATGTTTCTCTATAGCCCTCAGTCATGGCTTTCGTATAGTTTGTCATAAACATGACCTTCTCTTTCGGWGTCCARTCGCCTACCTGTCCATTGGATAATAATTTTTTTTCAGATAAATAAATAAATAAAAATTATAAACCAGAAAAACACTAACAAAACAAACAAACAAAACAATGTATTGAAAAAATTTTAAAAACTAAACTGCAATTAACAACAAAATAATAATAATAGGATTATAGATATAAATATATAGATAACTTTGGCTAATAATTAATGKATAGTTTGTGTGTYTRTGTTTGTGTCGKATATTTGATTGAGGATCAGTTGGATTATTATTTTTTTGGTTGAGGACAGGGATCTAAAAATATTTTTTGATTTACTACTACTACTATACATGTTTGAGACCCTCCCGGGTTAGCTCAAGTAGCCGTAGCCTGAAGTCAGTCCGGGAACCGCTTGAATCAAATCGGATGTGTGAAGTGATTCCGTCGATATTTATCTTTAAAATTCAAAAAAAAAWTAAAAATTAAATTTAAAATYAGATAAAAYATGTTTTTTTAAAAACAACAAAACAAAAAACTATAATTAAGTTTTTATTTTATTWTGTGTTTTAWAGTTATGATTTTTATTTATTMAAMAWWTTTTTTTATTTTCTATATTTATWATAGTTTTWACAACAAAAATAAAAAACTAATAGATTTTTCATATATTATCCAAAAAWWATTTTTTTATTTGTTTTTASTTTTATATTAATTAATAATAATTTTTTATTATTAAAAAATCATTAATTAATTAATTAGGCGAACTGTTRGCGAGCTTATTGTTGAGGATAGGGAGGGGTAACCAACTACTACTACTACTGGTGCTAATACTGGTGTTAATACTGGTGTTAATACTGGTGCTAATACTGGTGCTGATTATACATACCATACGCATATARTTGGTAACGGCATTACCGAAAACCCACGGTTCCTCTGTTTCGCAACTGATTGGCCGTACGGTTATCGACTGTGTCTGATCCAAGTCGTGCAGGGCTTTGGCAAACAGCCGTACGGCGTCGTAGACCAGCGATACTTCGGTCTGGAGACGGGGCGCGGGTTGGGTACGGGTGTKGGTATGGATGTAGGTGTGTGTGTGTTTGATGGGGACAGTCATACATATATAAAAGAGAGACAATAATAACAACAACAACAAAAATTAATTATTAATTAATTTTATAATAAAATAATTATTTTTTCTATCAATTAATCAGTTAATGATATTTACCGTAAAATTTAATGCCATATTCTGTTTGGTGTTTGAACATGAATTGTATGCCAAAAAAAATAAATAAAAAAATAAWTAATWGATTAATTCAATTAATTGTTTTTTAATTAATGATTATTTTRTTTTTTTTTAATTTAGAARTTATGACAYAAACACACACACATACCTAAACACATACAYACACACACACACACACACACACACACTCACACACATACACACACATACATACACACACGCACACACATACACACACACACACACACACTCACACACATACACATACATATATATACTCAAACACACTCACACACATACACACACATACCTAAACACATACATACTCATCACACACACACACACACACACACACACATACACACAYACAYACATGCATACATACTCACTCACTCACTCACACACATACCTAAACACATACACACACACACATACTCAAACATACACACATACACACACACATACTCAAACATACACACATACACACACACAYAYACACAYACTACACACAAACAAACACATACACACACATACAWACACACAAACACACACAYACATACATACCTTGGCTATCTGTTCAATTGGTTCGCCTTTCCAATTGGGATACCTGGGCGGCGAATTTTGCCAATCYCTTATGACTTCGGTATATTCGCGTGAATTATCGTCGACYAAACTGAACCCCGATATATTGGTACCACCGTATTGATAGTCATCCAATTCAACCGTATGTATRTCCAATGATGTAAAAAARTAGTTATGATAATCGGATAGCATGTCGACTTGTTGGGCATGTTTKARRACTTTTTGTATATTCTCCCTGGGTACATCAATGATTATGTTACGTATACCCATTTTATGTAGTTCCTTGAATGTTGTCCTATATTCGCCGGTAGCTATCGGGAACTGGCGGACAACTATACGTTTTTCCCTGAGTTCCGGATCTTTTAGTATTTCCTGTACTCTGACCAGTGCTATAGTATTGTGTGTATAGCAAAGGGGACAGTTAGATAGTGAAAACAGATAATAATAATTGTTAATATTTTTTATTTGTTTGTTTGGTTTACAATATAATAAATATAATAAAATTATTTTATTTTTTTATAGYTTTTATTTTTATATTATATATTAGTAATGAAATTATTAATAGTTTTTTTGTTTTGTTTTTCTATWTAATAWTTTTTTGTTGTTKTATTAATRAAATAAAAATAATTATCTAATATATAGTATTTTTCTATTAATAAAAATATTTTAAGTTTTTTTTGTTTGTTATTAAATTWWAAAAATTTTTTGTTRTCATTGCTGATGTAAATTGMATTTTGTTATTATAATTATTAATATTATTATTTTAATTATATATATATATATATATATATAATCACACATTTCTATCAATGACAATGAATAACACTATATTACTATACATCATATATTATATATTATTAATATGTTTTTTGAATTAACACAATTATTTAAATTAATTTTTATTTTATTTTTCACTGTGTGTTAATTATTTCCATAAAATAGCATTTAGTTTGTTTGTTAACTATTTTTTACTATATTTATGCTAACTTTTATTATTATTACAGTATTAATGTATCATTTAATTCAAGTGTCTATTTTTTTTATTGAAAAAATGCTATTTTTAATTGAATAAAACTAAAGTATTTGAAAAATGTATGAATTATTTTTATTTAGTTATTGAACTAGAAATTTGTTGTTTTTAAAAAGGCTATAAACAACAAAAATGTTTTAATTAGTATAATTTAATTAATTATTTTTTTTTTTTAAAAACTGTTCATGAATTTGATAGATATATTTATTTTATTTTATTTCTAAATATATATATATATATTCTATTATAATTAAAAATAAAATCTAATTTTATTTTAGTGCAATTTTTTATATATATATATATATATATTATTATTATTTTTTCTAATCATTTATTTTAATTACTCAATTTTATATTAAAATTATTATTATTATTATTATTATACTGTATATCAATGATATATATATTCATTGACATTTTTTTTAGTTAGTATAACTATAGGTCATTAATGTTTTACCATTATATTTAAGRTACAGTATATTTCCTATTGATTAATTAATTATCAACAAAAATACAGTGTATTTTATATAATTAAGTTTAATATTATTATTTTTTTTTTAAATAAATAAAAAAAAGTCATATGAAGTCATGTATTTTACACAYATTTTATCATCAAAAAAAAATAAAAAAATTTGAACAATATTTACACAAAAAAATTTGTTGTTATTTGCGAAAACATATTTTTTTAATAGAAAAAATGTAATATAAATATTATTATTGATTATGATTTGAGATCAACAAAAATAATAATAATAATAAATATGTGTATATTGTCTATAMATATAAAGTGAATGAAACTTTATCTMTAATTTTTTTTAAAACTGTACTAAACTATTGATATACAGTATAACTCAATTAATTATTTTTTGTTTTTGRCTATCTATGAGATATATGTTATAACTTGTAATAATATGTGAAGGACAGGGAGGCCATCATCATCATCAACAACAACAAACATTAGGAACGGTATGCAATTAATACCAACAATAACCAACAAATTTTTTTTTAAAAAAAGGACAGTTAGTTAGTTAGTTAGTTAGTTAGTTAGTTAGCTAACTAACTGACTGATTAATTAGACAAACAACTTGCCTTCATTTTCCTCGTACAATATGGCAAAACTTTTCCAGTTTTTCAATTTAATCAAATCCCTGAACGCATTGCCCAGTGCTATGGGATGCGGATACAGATTGATGGAGTGATTGGATGGCGGATCAAATTTAAAGTCCCATCTGGTCTCCATATGCGGCATATGTAGTACATCGCACGTGGACTGTACGTGTGCCGAACTTTCCACCGACTGGGGCCCGAATATGGCCGATACGCCCTCTTGTAATAGACTGCATACTGTCAGTGGGGTAGGTTAGGTGGGGTGATCAGGGAGAGAGAGAGAGAGTWAGGCATTTAGAAACAATGATAATAATAATAATAATAATCCTATTATTTCCTGTTGTTGTTTTACTAGACAATTAAAATATCAAATTTTTGAAATTTAAGTAATATTTTCTGTTTTATTTTTTTTTTGTTGTGGTTTTGGTTTCAAATGTCTAGTCTGACTGGACTGACTGACTGAGTGATTGTGTGTGTGTGTGTGTGTGTGTGTGTGTGTAGCAGTGTGTATGTATTATGTGTAATACGATATCTTCCTAAACTATGTTAATAATAATAATAATGCGGATTACTATTACATTTAAAGATAGATAGATATATTGAGATATATATTATATATATATTATAGAGAGAGAGAGAGAGAGAGAGAGAGAGAGAGAGAAATGTTAATTGTTTTTTTGTTGTTGTTGGTCATCCTATTTATAGCCCCTGATTATAATAATGATAATAATACTAATCATCTTAAACCTAAATTTTTGTGTCGACATTAAATATTACACATATGTAGCATATATTTTTTGCGGGGGAGGGGAGGGGGTAAGCAGATAATTAAGCAATTATGGTATGTGGGTGGGGGGGGGAAGGGATAGGTATGTATGCTTGCCATGAGTTATTGTATGAGGTATGGTATGTCATACAACAACAACAACAACAAAAATATGATAATAAAAATACCTCTTTTAGACGCTTGAAAACTATCGCATTTTTCCAGCCGTTCAACTTGGGCTATGAGCCGGGTGTGCGGCAGTACCCGATTGTCGGCATTTATCCGGTCGACCGCATACCGGAAGGCCAGTTCTACGGCATCGTCTCCGTGCTCGAACAGTCCACCTACCAGTGCCCAGTCATATGGCATAATTGAAAAATAAAAATAAAACAATTTTTTTTTGTTAGACTCCAAACAGTTTAACAGACAATAATAATAATTATTATTATTTATATATATATATATATATTTATATACAGTAATAGTAATAAAAAAATTTATTGGTTTTATGTATAATAATAATAATTGGTTTTATTATCTATTAAATATTTTTTTGTGTAAATATTATTATTAGTTTGAAAACAAAATTAATTAAATTATTATAATAATTACTGTATATTATTATTGTTGTTTATATTTGTTTAATATATTTTTTTGGATACAATATATATTTTTTGTTGTTGTTTAGTTTTATTATTATCATATGTCACATAATATGTGGTATTTTATTATACTATACTATTAAAAAAATACAATTTTTATAATAATCCGATTAAATACTGTATTAATATTATTGTACTTACCGTACAATACTATTACTACTACTGTACTAATTGTGAATTTGAAAAATATATAACTACACTCCATGCCAAAAGTTTAGAATAGACTTAAATATAATCATATTTAATCTAAATTAAAATTAAATCTTGAAAAAACTTTTTAAAATATTTAAGCTAGAGTGTGTTTGACAATATTATTGCATTAAAATTTTGAAAAAGTGATTTAGTAAAAAATTATTACATAATTAGTAAATATTACTAAAAAAATGTGTGACAAAAGTATTGAATGAATAACTGTTGACCCAATTTTGGCGTAAAAATCAAACTTTCAAAAGATAAAAAATAAATTAAAATAGTTCAAATCTTATTATAATTAAAAAAGATAATTTAGACAGTTATTCAAGAGTACCCAAATAAAAAAATTAATTTCCCGCGGGAAACATTCCGAGTGGACGGCCACTTAATTACTTGGTCATTATTGACCAATCTATATTGTTGGTTAGTTTTTATTTAGCTAATACTAAAAATTATACAAATTTGTCGCCAAGTGGACACCCGAAGTTAATTTTAAATTATAATCGCCGAAGCACGGTAACTTCGGGTGGCCGTAGCCCACTTACCGATAAAAATATTGCGGTCAAAGTAGCGCTGATGTGTTCATTTAAACAAGTTAAAACAACTTTGGGCAGTGAAAAAAATTTTCAGCTGCCGAAAATGGCCATAAATAACCTCGACTAAAGAGATCCCATAGAGATATATATAAATTTTTCTAAACTTGTGGCATGGAGTGTATTAGTATTATAAAAATATTATTGAATTATAAGTTTATTATTATTATTATTAGTTTGTTTTTTTTTGTTTCTCTCGTAAAGTTTAACTATTTTAAGTAATTATAAAAATTTTAATTTAGATTTTTGTATTTAATCTTTTTTTCAAATTATAGAAATATTTTTTTTTGTTAAAATTTACTGTATATTAAAAATTAAAACAAATATAACTATAACTATTGAATTAATTTTTGTAGACTAATAGACGACAACAAAAATATTTGATATTAAAGTACTTATTGTTTGTTTGTTTGTTTCTAAACTATGAAAATAAATCCTAACGTTTTTTTTATGATTCATATTTTTATTTTCATTTACAATATTTATGTACTTTATAAATATGTATGTGTAATGTACTACTAATGTATAATATATTATAAACCCCATTGATACCCCCCTGGTTATATACTGTATATATATTTTTTCCGGCTATTTTCTCTAATGTTATATATATATATATACAGTATATACTGTATATATATCCACATAAGTATAAAGCCATATATAGTGTACAGAGAGAGAGAGAGAGAGAGAGAGAGAGAGAGAGAGAGAGAGAGAGAGAGAGAGAAGAAACTCATATTTTATTGAAATAGCCATTAGATTTGAGTTTATGTTTATTTAGTCTCTCTCTCTCTCTCTCTCTCTCTCTCTCTCTCTCTCTCTCTCTCTCTCTCTTTCTCTACTCTATTAGTACTAAATAAGCAAAAAATAAAATCTATTCATATAAATCAATGTATAGTACTGTATGTACAGTATATATGTTTTCATTGAATGCAAAATTGATATACTATAACAACATTTTTGTATCAATTAATAATTCATATAAATATTAGATAATATATATATATATATATGATATATAAATTATATTTTTTATGCTGCACTTACTCTATATGTATAATATATCAATATATTTATATATATAATATATATATATATACAGTATAATACATGTATAATTTATAAATAAATATATGTAATTTATAGAGTTATATATTTTATATACTGTATATAATAAAACAATTGCATTGAGATATAAAAAGATTTTTTTTTTAAATATACTATTGTTTATTACAAATTGTTTATACAGTAGTAAATTGTACTAAAAATAATGGGAAAAATAGATTTTTATTGAACCATATTATATAATAAGGTTTGTTATCAAAAACAATATCAATGTTAGTATTTTTTTTTGTTTTAAGTAAGTAATGTTATCATAAGTAAGTATATTATTATTATTAGTAGTATTTATTTAATTTTTGTTTTATACTACTATATTTATATATAAATATAAGGTTATATTATATATATATACTATCCATAACTGTTAATACATTTTAATTGAGTCATAAAGTATTATTATAGCACCGGTACTATAAAACACTATAGTAGTAGTGGTAGTAATAGTAATAGTAGTCAATTGATTTTTATTAATTTAGTGAACATTTTATTAGTTTAGTTGATTAAAATCAACAACAAATTTATTATATATATATATATTGTAATCATAAATTTAGATTTTATCATTATAAAGTTGTATAGACTGTTTTTATAGTAACCATATAACCATATATAACATAATATTATATACTGTATATATTAATCAAAATTTTTATCTAACAATAAATACAAATTTGATTGTTTTATATATTGGATATGAAAAATAATAAATTATAAATATTATATTAGTATTTTGTTTATAAATTTAATTTATTTTATTTTTTTCAATTAAAATTGTTATATTAATATTAAAGTTAATATTAAATGTTAAATGTTAAATGTTTTATTTGCATTATGTATAGTATATATATATTATTATTAATAATAATATACCACATAATTAGCTAGATTAGTGTACATTATTAATTTTAGATATTTTTTTAATTAAAATTTATTATTATTTACATTAATTTTTTTTCATTTAAGTAATATAATATTTTTTTATATGTTGCTTTAATCTAATATTTATTTAATTTTCATATATATACAGTATATTATATTTATTATATGATACAATTTTAGCACTACACTAATTAGCTACTTGTATATATATATACATTGTAAATACAGTGTATATAATTTTTTTTGTATATTATTTTCATATCACATCTAATAATAATAATAATAATGTAATAATAAAAATATAAAAAATAATAATAAAGATAAAATAAATAAATAAAAAAATTGGTTCATCCATATAGTTTTGCTAATGATAAATTTGATTGTTTGCTAGTTAGTTAGTTTATTTTGTGTGTATTGTTATTATTTAGTATATTGATTATGTGATTATATATATATATATACAATATAGTATATATATAGTACATGTATTTGTAACCGTTATCTGAGAGACAAACAACACATACACATAACTAACTAACTGTGCGATACTATAGTATAACATCTAACAAAAAATTAATGATGCGATTGATGCACACATTTAATATTGCTATTAACTATCTCTCTCTCTCTCTCTCTCTCTCTCTCTCTCTCTCTCTCTCTCTCTCTCTCTTATGCGCATTTTATATATTATATTATAAGATAGAGAAAGAAAGAAAGAAAGAGAGAGAGAGAGAGAGAGAGAGAGAGAGAGAGAGAGAGAGAGAGTGAGAGATAGCAAAAAAACAATTGATAAAATTTTATTTAATATATTTATAAAATATTAAACAATATTATATGATTAGTTTGTGTGTGTGTGTGTGTGTGTAATATATTATACTGTGTATCATATATTTAACTACAAAAATAAACACTATTTTTCTCCAATGTATATATACTATACTATAGTATGTATTATATAATCTATTATAGTATTACTAGTAGTAGTAGTAGTAATCGATAATTTGTTAAAACACATTACACACACACACACACACTGTCGCATAAAATGTTAAATTAGATTATATTTATAATATATAAAACAAACATTTATAAATTATAATGCAAATATTTCCTTATAATATATATATATATATATATATATATATATTGTAGTATTTATTGTTGAAAAATTTTTTGGTGTTATATATTACTGTATAATGTTTCCATATAAAAACAATTTAATTAGATGTTAGCTACTAATTTATATAGATATACAATATATATATGTGTGTGAATAAACATTATTACAGATAATAATGTATCCATTTATATATCAATTTGCATATCTAAACAATATATTGTATACATATATATATATATATATATATAAGTTTTTAGCTATTTATTAGATACTTAAAATGCATAACAAGAATATTCTGTACGGGAATTATATGTAATGTGTTTTTAATTTTATTGTTTCTAATTATTCTGTGAATTGTCACTAAAAAAAACATTTTTTTTATTAAAAACTAAATTATATTATATTTAGTATATCTTATTATTATTATTAGTACTTAGAATTTATATATAAGTTATTTATTTTAGCTATGAATGTATTTTTTCATATAAATATATACTGTATATACTATTATTGTAATACAATTTATTTATTTATGTTTCTTATAGAAAATAGTAAAAAGCTAAAAAAATTAAATCTGAAAATAAAAAAATATATATTATTATTATTATTATTATTATTATAAGTTATATAAGAATCATATATAAGTAAAATAAAATACTACTACTACTACTACTACAACAAAAAATATAATAAATAAAATAATTTATTATTTTATTTTCTATTTTTTGTTTTGTTTAATGTTGTCTCCAAGTCTTTTCATATATGATTTTATTTTATTTATTTTTTTTGAAGCAAAAATTGATTGCACTGTTTGCCAGACATGACATGTTCAATGGGTTTTTGCACATTTGAAATATACTGTATTATACAATATATATATATATATATATACTAAATATATATACTAAATACCATATATATATCATAAATACTAACTATAGCTACTGTTTTCCCCCATTATTTTAAAAAAATATTTTATTTTACGGCCACAGTTTAACTGCCAGTTCCCCCCCCCAATCCAATGTCATAGACAATGAAAATATAATAATAATAATAAAACTGTTTTTCCCCTCTTTTATTTTTGCTTTATATTTATGTGTTGTTATTTCATCCATATATATATAGTAGTATATATCATATATCATATGTATATATATATATTGTATATTTTATACAATAGATATGTATATATTTTTTTGCGTATGACGACAATAAAATTGTCACATTTAATGATATTATATTTATGTAATACAGTATAAATATATTTAGATATATATATATATATTTCAATAAAATATGTACAAAAAAATATTTTTTAGTCTAATTTTTTTTATTAAAGTATTAGTATTGTTATATTTATCATATTACATATTTTTTTATTTAGTATTTTTATTTTTAAAATTTATTTCTATCTTATTTTTTTAAAAAATATTTTGATGCTAAATATTTTTTAATGTTAAAATAGAAAATAGAAAATTTATTATAATTTTAAATTTTTCTATAATAAGAAAAATATATTCAATGAATATATGTCTAGTAATATATATATATATATTCCAAAAATGTGATTTTTTCCATAATTTAAAAATCTATTATATATAATGATATTTATATTTTAATGGTATATATCACATATCTGTTATATATATATATATATATGTATATTATATATATACGGTATATATATATATATATATATATAGTGTATAAATTTAGTTTAAAACTGCTTAACACATTTTATCCAATATATATGTAGATATATATATATATACAATATTTAACATTACTATAGAAAGTGGAAATTTTTGGGTTTTTTCTATTATTAAATAAACTGTAATTTAATATCTATTGCAATATACAAAAAAAATTGACTGAAAAAATTTCTAATAAATTTTTTTTTTGCTAACAAATTTCTTTTATATATATAAATTGTTTTGTTAGATGAAAACTAAAAATTGTTTTCAATGATTAATAGATATTATTGTATAGTTTTTTTTCTAACTGTAAATTTTTTTGAAATTTTTGCTCAATTGAACAGTCAATATAAATTATATAATAATAAAAATAATAATAATAATACACAATATTAGTATAGGAAATAATATTTTTAGTTTTAGTTTTTTTGTGTAAATTTTTTTGAGATTTTTTTTTAAAAAAATGTTATCATAAATTGATTATTTTCAAAAATTTAGTTGTTATCTACAAAGTATTTTTAATAATATGTTTATAATTTTATTATTTTTATTATTATTATTATTGGGTTTATCTCATAGTTTATTAAGATTTATAAAACAAATATTAATATATATATATAAAAATTTAATATAATTTAGAAAAATATTTAATGAATTTTTATAATAAACTATTTTTAATCAAAATTGATTAAATACATTGTATATAAAATAGCTTAAAGGCATAAATGTTTGTAATATATTATATAAATTTATATATATATATATATATATATATCTAATCATTTCAAATAAACCATTATTATTTAGTGTTCAAATATTACAAAAATTATATACAATTGTAGCAAAAATATATATTTACAGTATATTTGTCTATAATTTATAACATTTGTGTTATAAATTTTATTATTTTAGGTTATACTTACTCACCAAAAAATAGGCTACAATTTTGTCTTTTAAAATAAAATAATAAAAAATAATAACAATAATAATAATAATAATACTAATACTGAAAACAATTTACACGATTTAGTAAAAACAATAAAAACTATTTATGATTTACTTGAAAAAATATATTTTTAAAAAATTAATTTTTTGTTGAGAAAATTAATTTTATATAATAATAGAAAATATTTTTAAATATTTATATATCAGTATATATTAAGAATATTATTAATATTTTTATTAATTATAAAATGCAATATAGAATAATAAAATAAATTAGTTTCTAGTTTTAAATATACGTATATATTAAATATCTATTGATATATTTGGTTTATTTGCATTTATATATAAAGATTACTACTACTACTGTACTAATATTATATAATATAACCAAATAAAACATTAGCATTAGTAGTGTAGATGATTAAAGTCATATATGTATAGATAAATTGATGATAGATTTACAAATATATTGACATTTTCTCTAAATATATAATACTGTATACATGTATACAATATATACAGTAGTATTAAATAGTAACAGAATATTCTATGTCTCTAAAAATTTTATTTTACATACAGTGAATACAACCAAAAATATTATTATTTTTATTATATGCCATTATATTTTATATACATATATACACACATAAATATATATATATAAATGATAGACATATACATACCTATCCTTATAATATCCGGAAGTGCGTGCGTTATATCAAATAATTTGCAAAACAAACACAAATACGATAGTAATGGTGATATTGTTATGATTTTTATTAATGTTAATATTAGATAACACTTAAGTATAATCATAATTATAAAATAGATATTTTTTTATATATGCAACCTAAACACAAACACACATTTATTATAAACACACACACACACATACACTGTATAGATAGATATATAGATATTTACACACACAATGTAATGTTGGTAAATGTTAATGTTATTATATATATATATATAAATAGGTAAACCCAGTGTACAGTATGTATATATATATATATATATTATATATATTTTTGTGACTTCAAATAGAGAAGCCAATTGTGATACTGAATAAAAATTTATTGATCTTTCACTCTCTCTCTCTCCCATCTCTCTCTCTCTCCATCCAACCCTATGGTATCCATTGGCAACGCATCCATGAGCTGGAGTAGAGTAGTGGCGGTGGTGGTGGTGATGGTAGTAGTAGTAGTAGTGGTGGTTGGTATATATATAAACTATATGTGTGTGCCATCCATGAGCTTTTCCATAATATATATAACTACTATACTCTATGTATAAGAAAGTCTACCTTCCAGTGCTGTGCGCCAACACATCAACCAATTTGCACAACATTTTTGCCCATTTAATATATATATATATATATATATATATCAATAGTATATTGTGTCCATTACCGATGATTATATATATATATATATATATAGTATCGTACGGTGATAAGCCATTAGCGGCTCATGTAGTTTAGATATATATACACCCCTTTTTTATTTTACCCGAAAAATACTGTATAGATATATGTTATACATTATTATCGTAGTTGTCATTGTCGTTGTCATTGTTGATGATGTTGTTGTTGTTGTTGATGTTGTCGTATTAGTTGTTAGTATTTGTTAGTTTTTAAGATGACATTTATTATATATAATATATATATATATATATATATAAATATATTTTTGTATACAATATATATATAATATTTATTATATATCACATAAATCTTCATTTAAAAATTGTTTAGTGAGATATTTCAACGCGAAAATACAAAAAAAATAAAATTGTTATTTGATTTATATATATATATATATATATATATATATTATCTATTTATTGATTGGTATATAAGGGGGGAAAAAGGGTTACAAACTTTTATCTTTTATTATTTTGAAACATAAAATTGTGTTTTTTTTGATGATGATTATTATTATTATTTTATATGAAATATAGACACAATAATATAAATAAGTTTTTTAATAATAATAATTATTATTATTTATTAGTTTATTAATAATAATAAAAACAATTAGTATCATCGTAAATTTTRTTGAATTATTCACAAAATAAAATATTAAATATTTTTTTGCAAAAAATTATTTTCCAATTTTAATAAACATCTTTCTTGTAATAAATTTATTTTAATATAAAAAATAAGTAATTTTTAATAAAAATTATTAATTGWTAAATAAAATTGTTAGCTGAAAATGTAATTATTTAAAARATAAAAATTAAAATAATAATTTTTCAATACATATAAATATTAAGATTATATATATTGATATATATATATATATAAATTTATATATTAATTATAATGCTATTTAAAAACTTTACTTAAATAACTGATATTATAATTATTTGAAACAATTTATTTTAATTAATTTCTAAACATATTTTTTGTTTAAAATTTAATTTTTAAAAAATTAGATATTAATAATATTWAATATTACATATTATTTGCAATAAAAATATTTTAAATTACATTTAATGTTTACTATATATTTGTAATATYATATTCAATAAGTATCATGAAAAAATTATCTATAAAAATATGTTTTACTTTTTTTACAAAAAAAACAATTGACTATTAAATGTTAAATGTTTTATTGTTTAAAAAATRAAATAATAATTTGCTTTTTTTAAATTATTTAATAAATATTTCATAACCGGATATCAATTTAATAATAAATTGATTTTTATTTTTAAAAAAATCATAAATTGTAAAAAAATTAATTTAACACATTAGACACTAATAATATAACTGATATTATTTTAATAATAAAAAAATTAATAGTTTATTAGTTATGATAAATTTTATTAATACAACTTTTTTAATATATATATMKWAYTTTAAATATGTATCTTAAAATTTTTTTAGTCAATTGATTTTTAAGACTATATATATATATATATTGATATTTATTGATTTTTTATTTAACTTTCCCCCACTACCACCATCACTACCCCCCTTTGAAACATATTATATCCCAACATTTTTGTGGACATAGATTGATTGCAAAATCAATAGGGCTTTTAGTCTATATATATATATATATATATATATATATATATATATATATATATATATATATATAAGTTTTAATACACATACTATTTATTTATACAAAAAAACAACAACAAAAATTATATAGATTTTTATACAGTATATGATATATGTTTTTTTGGTGTCATTTATATATACTATACTAGTWTCTAAAATATAATACGGTATATACACAGCACCTGTATATATATATATATATATATATATATATATATAAAACTGTTATAATTTATAACATGTGTTTATAACAGTCATGCCATTCAACAACATTAGACAAATAGTATCAGTCTATCTGTGATTTACTATCAAATATATATTATATAAGCACCGAAAATATAAAATCAGGAAAAACTACATACAAGTGCTTTTTCAAACACAACAATACCAGTGCTTTCACTGTATATATATATTCATCCATTTAGACGGAACTCCTGTCGTCTCCTATTGAGATCCAAATGTTGTTATAAAATATAATAATTATTTATTTATTTTTTTATTTTTATTATTAATTTAATTATTAATACTATACCGGTATATATCAATATATATATAGTATATATAATTTATATATAATTTATTATTTAGCATTTTATGTCAAACTTATTAATTATTATTTATATTATATATATATATATATATCATATAATCCAAACAATTACTACTTTAGGATTAAAGTAATAGTAAAATGTGTTAAAAATCAATTATTTCAAAAAAATTTTTATTAAGAATTATATTTTTTTAAATTATAATAATTTATTATTGATTAGTATTGAAAATTAAATAACAAAACAAAACAAAAATTAGTTTTTCAAACTAACATTTAACAAAAAAAAAATTTAAAACTACAAAATATTATATTAGATTATTTGTAAATATTTATGTGGTTTTAGTATTTTTTGATTTATTTTTTTGTTTTAATTTTCATTTTCAATATTTTTGTTGTTGTAAATATCTTTCAATTTACCGAAAAAATTATTGATATAAACAAAATGTGAAAAAAATCGGAAACTTTTTCAATAAAAAACTTCAATTAAAAAAATATATGTACTGATAATTATTAAATCAATTATACAGTAATATACAGTATATATATATATATATAAATTAAATAATATTTAAAAACTTAATTTTTATATTACAAAAAACATCTGATAGATAATTGATATGATATTTAATTTAGGTTTATATATATATATATACAAAAAAACAGTTGGTTACAAAATTTTGTTTAAATATATATATAAAAATATAAAACTTTTATCAATTTATTTATTGAATAAACAGTAATTCAAATCAATTTATTTATTTTTTATCAAATTAATTATGAATTTTTTTTTACTGTATATAAAAAAAAGTGATAATAATGATAATATTATTAATAAATTAGTACTGAAACTGAAAAGTTTATTTTTCACAAATCGTGTGATAATTATTAATATACTGTATATTAAATATAATATAATAAAATATTTACTTAAATATTATATATATATATATAATTATATAATGTATTTGACTATAAAAATATCATATGGTTTCTATAGTTAATGATATATTAAATTGTACTGTACTTTAGATATTAATTTTTTTTTATAAATATATATATAATTTATAATTAAACCAAATAAAACAACAATAAATAAATTMAAATTTATATTTCATATAATTTAATCAAACAAATAAAAAATACTATTAGATTTAATTCAACAACAAATTTTTTTCAAAAAAATAATAATAATAACAAAATTAACACACAATTTATATGATTATTAAAAACACAAAAATTTTAACAATAGTATGATTTATATATTTTTAAAAAATTTATCCAAAAAAATAATAATAAATGGGTGGACACACACACAAACTTAATGAGCACTTAATTATATATATAATTAAAAAAAACAATTAAAATAATTAAAAAAAAATTACTAAAATTATTATTATTATTATTCCAGTATATTATCACTAGTTTTTCCCGTCGCGGCCGCCGCCGCTGACCGCTCATCATCACAATAATAATATTCATACGACCACAATGTCCAGGTGACTACGGCAAAAGTGGTCGCATTGGTCGGAAATGCCCGAACCAGTGTCGGCGTTACTCCCCTGACAAACACATTGAAGCCGTCGTCGGCCAGCGATCGCCTAATACACTGACCCATCGATCGGTACGTATGATTGTCGGCTTGAATACGTGATTTGATTACGTCTAGGGGATAGATGGCCAGCCACGATACGGCACCGGCCGTACCGCCGGCCATCAGTAGCATCCATGTGGACGGTGTAGTAGTAGTTTCMCGTCGTCCTCCGCGKCCATTGTTGGCCGCCAACTTCAATAGTAGTTCATAGCATGCAAAGTATGTGGCAAAAGCGGGAACATCGCGGACAATGGTTGCCCCGAAACCGCGATACAGGCCACGCATACAGCCCTCTTTGCGTATGGTTTCCCTGAGGCAGTCCATTACGGACATCGACCGTAACTGTGCCCGTGTTTTGATCAGTTCAATCGGGCACGAGATGAACGATTGGGACAGTCCAGCGGCACAGCCGGCCGTTGCCTGCCATAGTAGGGACGGTTCATCCATTTTCTTGATTAGCGACCCGTAGACGCCGAAAACGATGGCATTGATGGCCGTCAGGCCGGCCAACGGTGCGCACAGACCGCGATATAGTGAGATAACCTGAGATCAGAGGAGRAGGAGGGAAGGTAGGGGTAGGGGGTATGGWTAGGGGTTATATACACCAAGTTTTAGTGATCTTTTTTTATTATTATGTATTTATACAAATGTTTTAATTGTTATTATTATTATTATATATATATTTTTTGTGGGGGTATTTACCGAATGTTCGGCCAATACTGATGTCATTGTCAAACGTGTTGARCTGGTCTGCATTACCACTTTGATGGTGTCCAATGGATGGCCCACTAGGACACCGGCCGCACCTTTAAGGGGGGATGGGAACGGGTAGTTAGAATCAATTGAAAACTTTTTTTTAAATATATAAATTATTGTTTTGATTTTTGTTTAATTTTTAAAATTATTATTATTCTTATGTGTGTTGTRTGTATGTATGTATGTGTGTGTGTGTGTGTGTGTGTATATRTGTGTGTRTATGTGTGTRTATGTGTGTTTGTATGTGTGTATGTATGTGTGTTTGTWTGTATGTGTGTTGTATGTATGTATGTGTGTATGTRTGTTTGTATGTGTGTWTGTATGTATGTATGTATGTGTGTGTATGTATGTATGTGTGTGTATGTGTGTGTATGTATGACCTATTGATTAATTATAATAATCTAAGAGCACAGTTACCTCCGACACAGCCGGCAATGAAGTCTATAAGACTTGCCATTTATTAAGTTACCAACAAATCCAGTTCCCATTTAACCCATGAGATGATTATAACACATAGCAACACAACACACACACACCGTATAGTATGGCCTCTAAATAAAGTTTTTTTTACTTAAAAAAGGCAATTATTATTATTATTATTATTATTATTATATATATATACTAAACTACTTGTTGTGCCAACAAAATTAATATTATAAAAAAAATCAATTTAAGTTAAGACACACACACACACACACATGACAACCACCATCACTGATTGTGAGAGGATATACCGTTTTAATTGTTTTTTTATATACCGTTTTTTTTGTTAAACACACATTACAAATACAAATCACTGAATTACTTAAATATATTTAATTAATTAAAAATATATAACTTATTTTTTTGTTGTTGAAAAACTACTATAACTATTAATAATAATAATTATTATTGAATGATTTAGTTGTAAATTAGTTATCATTTATCATTAGTTATAATTTTTTAATATAGGTTTGTATTTTATGCATCATAAAACATTAGTATATTATATTAATATATTATTATTATTATTATTATAAAGTGAATGTAGTATTTTTWAAAATAAATAACTTCAATATTATCAATATATGAATCATTGGTTTTGTAAAAAAAAATTAAAAAATTAAAACTACAGTATAGTTATATGTTATTTGATATTAAGCGGAGAGTTAGATAAAAAAAAATTTGTTGGGGACGTCACTTGTTTGATGTCATAGTAGTCCTTATATAACTATATATATATATATATATATATATATATTTCAGCCAATATTTCTAAAAAAGTTTTCTAGGCTTCAGGCCATTAACAAAACACACACACACACACACACAYACACACACACACACATACATWCATACACACATACATACATACATACATACATACACACACATACATRCATACATACATACATACATACATACATACATACATACATACATACATACATACATACATACATACACACACACACACACACACACACACATACATACACACACACATACATACACACACACACACACACACACACACACACACACACACATACATACACACACACACATACATACACACACACACATACATACACAAACACACTAACACATCATAGCGTTTTTGAAAAATGTTTGCGTAATTTTGCTAATAATTTAATATAAATTTTAAGTTTATATATATATATATTTAAAAAAAAGTTATTTAATTTTTAAGAGAGAGAGAGAAGTAATATATTTTTTAATTGATAAGAAAGACAGATATAGTATTTAAAGACATTGAAACAGAGTGAGTGAGAGAGAGAGAGAGAGAGAGAGAGAGAGAGAGAGAGAGAGAGAGAGAGAGAGAGAGAGAGACGATAGTCCACTGATCTAAACGTTTTCAATACTCAAAACACGTCCTAATAATACTAATCATTGATTTTCATTGGTTTAAACAACTAATTTTATTTTTTGGCAAAAAAATTAAGTTTATAATTTAATGCATATGTATTTTTATTACAACAACTCATTTAATACTTTATAAAAAAAAATAATTTAATAATTATATGATATTTTCCAATTAAAACAAATTACTAGTATATATATATATATATATATATAAAATGTTGATTTTTATTTGGCATTATTGAAAAATAATATATAAATTTATATTTTCAATGTTAAGTATATTAATTATTGTGTATAATATAATACAGTATATAATCGATATATTTTAATATTTAAATATTTTCTTTTTTTATATCATATATAAAAAACAATTATTTTTACAAAAATTCATGAAAAATATTCCTAATATTCCTTATTATGATATGTATGTGTTGTAAAACAAGTTTGTTTAAAAAAAAAAWATTCAATTAAAAAAACTAACATATTTTTGTTGATTGAGATAAAACCAAAAAATTTTAGTGGTATTTTAAAATTTAAAATAATTGATAAAATTATGAGAGGAAAAAAACAAACAAACAACAWTTTTTTTTTTGAAATTTTAAAACAAACAAAACAATTTGAATAAAATAAAATTATAGTATAAAATGATTTGAAAAAACAAACAAACAAACAATTGTTTAAAATGTAATATAATGTTAATCAAACAAATTTTGTTAAATGCAATGTATTTTTTAAAAAATACTATATACTATTAATTGATAATTAAAACACAAATTATTTAATAGCTTATAATAAATGGTAATGTTTTCCATAATAATAATAACAACAACAATAATAATTTGAATAAAACTTAATATAACAATAATAATAATAATAATACATATTATTTGATTATTTTTTCCATATTGTTTAAGCTATTAAAATATATTATTAATTTATTTGAAATAAAAAACAATTTTTGAGATATTTTTTTAAAAAATAAATATATTAAATGCAAAAATTTAATGATAATCTCTCAGTAGTAGTAGTTATTAATCACTAATTGTTTCGTTTGACTACAACTACTACTACTACTACTCGCCATCGGAGCTCAATATAATCATATCATCATTGTTTGGCCGTTTGTTGGCATTGTCACCACTAGCAGGTCCAGCACTACCACTACTACTACCACCACCAGCAGCAGCAGCAGCAACACAACCATCGGTTCTGTTATTATCATCAGCGGAGTCATCGCTGTCATCATCGCTGATCACTTGACAGTATGAATCGCCATATAATCCACGCATAAAATCATCATCGGATCCATTGTCCACATCTTCTTCTTCATTATTATCATTATCTTCAGCTTTTGGTGTCGCAAACACTTTCGACTCATCTTTTACTTCGGATTTCACTTCCGATTTCACTTCGGATTTAATTTCGCTTTTAATTTCTAGTTTTATTTCCGATTTGATCTCCGATTTGATCAGTGCTTTCACATCCTTTTTATCGTCTTTGACATCGACTTTATTGTCGTTGTTGTCATTACCTATACTGTCACCGATAATATGGTCGACACCACTGTCACCATCATCGTCATCATCATCATCGACATCGATTGGTTCGTTTTTAATCGGCATATACCTAACCAGTTTGATATTGACTTCTTTGGTAATGTTAAACTTGAGCCGTAGCTGTTGCTCGTAGACCATATCGAACTGATCCATTAGCCGATTGAGAAACGTATCGATGATATCGCTTGACGGCACCCGTATGTATTGGTAGTGGCGGCCAATCAGCCGCAACTGTTCACGTTTGATATCGTTGAACGGTTTCTGGCCTCTGAACGATATGTTGTAGGCATTCTCGCAACTGGTAAAGTGGGCGTCAATCAAATGTTTCATCAGTACATAGGGATGATTAGGACAGAGTACTTCAGTAGGACCGCCACCGCCACCACCACCGCTGCCGTCGTCGGCGCCGCCATTTTCGGCACATAGATTACACTTTAACGATAGCCATCGGAAATGTTTACATATATGTAGCTTTGCCTGCCATAGGCTGGTAAACGGTCGCGGTTTTAGTCGGCAAATTGTAGCCGATTTCACACACAATGGACACTCGATGGATATGTTTGCACCGCCGGCCGCAGCCGATTCATTGGCCGCTTCGGCCGCAGTGGCAATATCTACGAGATCGGCGTCGCGGTGTTGATTATCCAGGAAATCGTTGATCCAGTTCAACACTAACGGTGACATATTATCGCCGAAATCCATTTTTTCGGCATCCGTTTCCTTATGAACACTTGACCAGTGATAGGTCATCTCCCCGTACCCAACCGACCTAAACGAACATTGATTGCACAGATAGCCCAACAACAGGTGTCCTTTGTAGTGTTCAATGGCTTCCGTATAGTCGTTAATGATATAGCCGTGCGTACAGAATACGCAAAAGTATTTGTGTTTAACACGATCGGCACCGGCCGGTATGGCCGACAACATGGATACCGGACCGCCGGCTGCCAACTGAGATCCTCTGACGCCGCCGGGTTTGGCTGTTGACTTTTTGGCTACACTGACTATACGTTTGACTACTGGCGGCTGCTTATCCATCAAATTGCTGTCCATATCGTTGTCGATAATGTAATCATCATCTGATGACGATTCATACGACCGGACAGGTAGTGGTGGTAGTAGTGTTGTTGTCGTAGATGATGGCAGTGATGGTGATGATGACGGCTGTGGATCAACTGCCATACGTTCCTCATTGTCATCATCGTCGTCGCTATCGCTACCGAGATTCAGTACTCGACGTTGCTTTTTCATTGGCGCTACCGGTTTGCTTCGATTGTTGACCCGTTTGAACGGTCGGGCGGCGGCCTCAGTCGACAACCCGCCTGTAGTAGTAGTGTCCACCAATGCTTCGGGTCCTCTCTTTCTGCTATTGTTGTTGTTGTTGGTCCTGTCGTTTCTGAGCGGACCCAAGAAAGTGCTATCGCGTATCCTCTGTGTCAGTGCACCCTTACCGCCCTTACTGACGGCGCCGCCGCCGCGKCCACCACCACCACCACGACCGACACCRCCGGTCGACTTTCTGGCCGTTAGTTTGGCTTTTTCTAAATTAGTACCCGAAGTCATACCGATTGAAGTATTTTGATCGAACGGTACGATAAACTTCGAGTAGGCCGGCTGTAGGTTCGGATGGGCCAGATTTGAATGATCATTGATTTCGTGTTTCTGGCCAATAAACGGCGTCTCATTTGTCGACATAGTCGGACAGCAGTGGTCACATTTGAACGACGATTCGGTTTTGTGTACAGTTTTCAAATGCATTGTTATATGTGTTCGTCTGATTGGTATATCGTTCAGACAGACGAGACATTTGAAGACATTTTTTTGTGCGGGTTTTGGTTGCAATGATATGACTTCGAATCGTCGTTGCTGTTCAAATCGTTGTCCACGTCTGGGACCAGCTGTTGCTGATTCATTGTCYAACATATCTAAATAGWCTTGAGTATCGTCTCGTACTGCTTGTAGTCTATTCTTATTCCTCTTCTGCTTATTCTTCATCTGCTTCGACGCCWGATTTTCATCGTTGACTTCTTCATCGGCGTCGTCGTCGCTCAACTGTAGATCTGCTTCAACATCGGCCAAATCGATCGGCGGCGGGAAGTYGTCGTCGTCGTCATCATCTTCGTYATCACCGACGCCGCCTAAATCGGCAGTTGTCGATGATGTCGATGGTATACCACTATTATTATTATTATTTTTAAATTTCATYAATTTCATCTTCATTTGCTTTTTGCGTCTCCATTCGCGATAACCACCAACGCTGGCGCCGGCGCCAGAAGTTTCCGGCTTTTTCTGAGCATCAGTTTTGTTACCATCATTAGTGATGACATTGTTGTTGTTGTTGCTAATGTTGGCCGTATTATATCCATACTGATCGTCCAAATAGGTATCATCAGTATAATACGGATCAACAACATTGGGTACAATATTCTGAATGTATAGACGGGCATAATTCTGGCTAACCATCGGCGACCCATTAGCTGCTGGCAACCAACTGGGATTGGGATTAAAGTATCGGCCGCCGCCACCGTACGAGGTAGTGGCCATTGGACTGTTTGGTTGGTCATAATCGATRTAATTATGGTGATTATATYGYCGTTGTTGTCGTTTCTCTTTCTTGTACTGACGATAGGTCTGCTGCTGATTGGTTGCGCCGCTCGTAAACCGTTTCTCACGTTTAATCTCACGCTTGGGCGGTAGCAACGGATCGCCGAGTCCAGGAATGGCATCCTTGGCGGCCGAAGCMGCCGCCGCSGCAGTGTCCGACTTTTTGTTAAGCTTAGGAAAAAACTCGGAAAAACTGCTGCCACCGAATCCAAGTCCGGGAATTGCATCGCATTTTTCGGTACACTGTCCCGGAGTAGTAGTAGTACCGGTAATYACTTCGATATTATCGTCATCATCGCTGAAATCAAGATCCGAATCGATGGTAACTGTTTCTAAAGCTTTGGACACTGTAGTCATCACTGTCTTCAACTTATTGTTACCGYTGTTGTTGTTGTTGTTGGCCGCGGYCAACAATGAACGGCCGTATTTCAGCCGATAGACAATGRTATGATAGTCGAGATGTCGTTGCGAACAATGAAGCAATACTTTTGTCTCGCGATGATCGCTAAAACAACAGTACAGACAGTAATATTTGTCTTCTTTTAGTTGACCACTGATTTCGGGCCGAAATTTTTTGATCCATTCGGACGCCGATATCTCCGAACCGTAGGTTAGATCTTCGCATTGAATTATTTTACATATATTTTCATTTTGATCTTCAAGCGAATCCAATGTTGTTATCTTCTGGTTATACAATGACCTAAAAATAAATAAATAAATAAAATAAAAGACATAACAATTTGAAGAAATTGATCCCAAAAAAACTACATACCAGTGCCGATAGTGTACAGTAATCTGATGRACGAGTAGATGTTGGCCAGTTGATGCCCGAAACAGACATTTGTTACATTGGAAGCAACGTTTGCCGTGACCGGTGACCATATGATARACCAGTCGGGTAGCCGAAGATTCATCAGTCKGRTAGACATTGCTGGCACTGTCCGATAGAGTTGCGGTCAAAACGTCGGCCATTTTGTAGTCAAACTGACARTAACAACAGTAGACTTGTTGGTGACGGCGAGCAATATGCGACTTAAACACCCGTATGTCGTCGGTAGCAAAGAAACACCGTTTTTCGGCGATTGTGTCGTCCAAACCGTACGGATCGTCGCTGGCCGGYAAACATTTGAAAAATTTGGCCAACTGGCGTTCACGTTTGGCCAACAGTGATAGACGTTTGTGACTGACCAGCGGTATCTGCTTCTGGATGGTTATGTCCGGTACGGATACTGTTGACGATGTCATCGATGTTTCCGATGCCGTTAGCGTCTGCGACATRTCCTCGTYGTTGTGGTCGTCATCGTCGGACACCGTTGTTGTTGTCATCGAGTGGTCATCACTTGTCKSCGCCGCCGACGGTAAYTCATCGCACRMTWTGTTATCAGTTATCGTTGTCGACGCCAACCCGGCTATCGGTATGTCCATAGCGGATGATGTCATAGTGTGACCACTACTAGTAGTAGCAGTAGTCGGGCCATCACTATCGGCAACGATTGCCGCCGCTGTCATAGTAGTTGTTGTCGTCGTTGGTATCGGTAATTGTTGGCCAACCGTTGTCGGTGTTGTTGTCGTTATCGTCGGCTCGTCCACTGAATTGTGGTCATCATCGTCATCATCATCAGCGGCCGGTACGGTGTTTATTGACGGCGGCGGCGATGACGGCGGCAGCGGTGAGTTGTCAGCTGACACCAACTCGCCGTCGGATAACACGTCGTCCATCCGATCGACTGATCGATTGACTAATTAATTGTCTATTTATTTGTTATTATTATTATTATTATTATTATTATTATTATTATTATTAGACAATAATATATATATACTTTCAATACATATTAGTATTACTTTTTATAAATAAATTATTGTTTTATTATTTTATATTTAATTTAATTTATTTTTTTTTTTTTAAATAATTATTTATTTTTTTCTCTAACATTAAGTTTATTATTAGACTCACAAACCAAACACCAAATGTGTGGAAATAAATTACATGTGATTTTTAAAAATAAATAAATAAATTTTTTACATTAAAAATATATAACAGTTTTTTTTAAATATATTATTTATAGTATAGTTAAACGTTTTTTATTGTTATTATTGTTTTATTTATTTATTTTTTTGTTGTTGAAATATTTAATAAGTGATGAAATGTAAAATGTTTTTATTAGTTATTAAACAATAAAGTATGTCTCAAATAAATATATATATCGATAATAATAATAYWGTAATTTAATGAAATTGTTTTTTTTTTAATTGTTAAAAATAAATTAAATCTAATTTTTAATAATAATAATAATATTATTAAATATATGATATATAATGTTTGTTTATTTAAATTTATTTAATWTAAAAAATAACTTAATAAATATTTATGATTTTTTTTTTAAATATTAGTAATAATGTGGAGTTAAATATATACTAAATATTTTATTTTAAAAATAAAATTATTTAGTATTCAATAATAATAATAATAATTAAAATTGAGGAAAAAAATACTATAATTAATATTTGAATTAATTAATAATTTTGAAACTTATAGTTAAAAATAAATATTAATTTTAATATTTTAGTTTTTTTTATAAAAAAATAAATAAATASATATTTATTTAGTAATTAATTATTACATTAACATATCATATAATATATTATATTTATATATATATATTATATTTTTTTGGCGCCTATAGTGTGGGGATTACAACCAATCATATAATTATAGATATTATTATTTGTATTATTATWATWATAATAATAATAATGTAGTAATAAATGTCTAATTAAACTGAAATCAAAAATTAAATAATAATTTATTAACCAATTTATAGTTTTTTTAATTAAGTTTTACATTATTTTATATAATTATTTAATACAACAATATATTATTCAAAAAGTTTAGTTTTTTAGTGTTTAATAGTTTWWTTTTTAAAAATAATAATTATAATTMAAGTTTAAWTTTTTWTAWATATAWAAATGTTTATAAACTTTACAAATTAGTTACAAATATAATCAAGGTTCATTTTTTATTTAACTTAATATATAATAACTTGAATAAAAAAGTTAGTTATTAACTTATGACTAATACCTACATACCTGTGCCCAGTGTTTCAATATATGATATATTTTTTATTTTTTTTTTTGGTGTCAATTAACTAATTTTTTTTATACAATATTTATTATTTTGTGATTTTATTTAATAATAAATTGATAATTGTGTTATTAATTGTGTGCTAATTATTAACTATTAATTATAATAATAATAATAATAATAACTATAATATTACAATAATTTATTTGTAATTGTTTGGACACTTATTATGTAAGTTTATATTAATACTATTACTTATTATTATTATTATTGATATTATTTTATTAAAAAAATTAATTAATTAAAAATATTATTTACTAATTACTCATATTTACTAATATTATAAATAATATACTGTATTAAACACATTAATTTTAAATATAAATATATATATAAATTATTTATAAATATTATATTTTCCTAAATATAATAATAATAATAATTAATTTTATTATCAATTATATATATATACAGTATATTTATATATAGAAGCCTATGGCTAAACGTGCTAAACATGTATACCCCGGGGGGGGGGCTGGGGTAGGCAACATATATGTATACGTGACTATGACCAATGGGCCCAATCGGGTGTCCCGCCACCCTACCCCCACCAACGGGTTTAACTTGTGCCCCCCTAAGTGATACCCCGAAGTTTCATCAAATATGAGGACGAAAAAACCAACCCATCCTCTCATATCTATACTGAAGAAAAAACGGTTAGTTTTTTTTATTTAATACTTTTTTTTGCGCGCATAATACCCATAAAACACATAAAAATATATATTTAAAAAATACTATACAAACCGGGTATATATATATAAAGAAAAATTAATACATTAATAATAATACTAATAATTAAATTGTAATGAATCTGTAAAAGTTTTAAAATATAAAATATATATATTATATATATATATTTTATTTTTAAAAATTATTGATATTTGATACTCGTTTTTATAACTGTTATAACTATTTGATAGACAATTGATGGAATAATTTAATAAAATAATTTTTTAATTAATAAAAGGTTATGTAATTGTATTGAATGTAGTATTTGCTTATTTGCAAAACATAAACAGTAATATTTTTGTTAAATACTTATTATAACTGTATAGATAATAATTAATATTATTATTATTATTATTATCATAAAAATATGTATATATATTTATATATATATATCAATCAAATGTACTAATAAACAGAAAATACATATTTGCAAAATATATGATAACATCATATAATTCATAACTAGTTATCGGATATAAATCATAACAATAGATACCAATTGTCGGACCCGTTAGACATTCAATGAATCCGAGGACACGGAGTCTGTCCATCGGTGATAGCATACGTCGGGAGGTTGTGGGGGTGGAGATTGTAGGCCAGCGATTCAGATATGAGTAGATTAATGGTAGCGGCGAATGGGCTAATCGGGCTAACCATATGAATAGTATGAAATTTATTAGGAAAAAACCAAAATTACTAAACGTTATGAATAGCATTATAAGTCTAATCCATAGATTAATTTCATAGTGTCTCAAACAATACATTGTAAATACAATTAATGTTAAATATAGATAAATAAATAGATAATTTATTTTACAAAAATATTGGTTAACCCCAGCGGTTAATTGGCTAATATATTGGTGTTCAGCAATAGTAAGCATTAGTTGTCTATTACTACTACTATTGTTAACGTTAATTAATAATCGGCTAAATTTTCGGGAAATTTCCCAAAATTTTACTATCAAATAGGTTAGCGATAGAATATAAATTAGATACACATAACCGGCTATTGAAACACAATGTATAAAACTGATCCAGGCTATTATATTCCATAGAATATTTATTAGAATAAATGTCATGGATGATAATAATTTTTCTGATTGATTATTATAATGATAATAATGATAATAATAATAGTAACTATATATTGACGATAGTATATGTAATATTATTTGCAATCTAAACAATAGCGGATTAAATTAATTTCAAACCAATAGATGTTAATAATTGAATAAATAGTCTAAACTTTTTGTAATGTTTACGATCTAATGGATACCGAAGTCGACTATATTTCAATCCATAGATTATTGACCAAAATTTTTGATATTTTTTAGTCAAATCCTGATTGATTAGATTTATCGAAATCAATATAAAACTCATTATACCGATTGCTATCGTATAGGATATTAGATAACCATTGCCCAGTATATGTGTAAAATCAGCTAACAGTGCCAATAGTATGGTATTATTAGTAGTACCACTTGTAATGAATCTAATAATTGTTAAAATTATACTGAATTTCAATACAATTGATTTGATAACCAGTTTCCAATTCAATGGTCGTCTATAGTAGTAGTATTGGTCGTCAATTGTTTGAAAAAATGTTATATAATTATATTGAATATAGTGTTCAATACATTCAAAACTTGATTTAATATCTGAAACATTATTAAGATATTCAATCATTATATTCGGTAAATATTTATATACAATTAGTATATAATTTATCAAAATTAATAAAATAGATTTAATTATACTAATAGTATTATGTATTAAATTAAAAATATTCATTATAGTTGTTTTAATAATAATTATCATTATTGTAGTAATGGTTTAATTGTAATATTTATAATTTAGATTTATTTGATATTAATATTTATACGCAATTATATCATAGAAAACTATTAATAAATTATATTTTTTATTATATTATTGATTTTTTTTATCTGTATTTACAGTATTTTATGATATATCCAACTAAACTATATTTAATTATATATATTATATATATATATTATAATAATTTATAATTATATATAAAATATGATTTTTCTTTATACATAAATAATTATTTTGATTGTAATTAACAAATTGCATGCTTTTTAATAAAACTAACTGAAAAAATAATAATAATAAATTATTTTATTATTTTTTTGTCTGTAAATTATTATGACTAGACTTTAATTAATATTATTATTAGTTTTTTTTAACTGTAATATAAACTATATATATATATATAATACTGTATTATTATGTGAAAATACAGATTGCATATATATATTGGATTTTTTGCTTTTTTAATTATATAAATTTTTGAAAATAAAATCTATAAATAATTAATTTTTTATAGTATCAACTAATAAAAAAAATAAGTACATAATTTTATTATAAAACTTATAGTCAATTGTTAGAAAATTGATGTTGAGTTAGGGTATATTTAATGTTAGCAATAATGCAAATATTTCTAACTAACTAATAATTTATAATTTATATTGATATAATAATATATTAGTTAATACAAATTTAAAAACAATAAAATGTTTAAATGCTATTGCTAATAATTACTGTAGTATTATTTTATTTTATTATTTTAATTACTTCTAATAATTATATTATTTATTAGCAAATTATAAATTAAATTTTTATTATTGATTTTATTGTTGTTGATTATAATAATAATAAATAATAATTTATTGCAAATTAAATATATATATAGACATTTTTATATTACATAAATATTTATTAACATGCAAAATTATAATTATATTGAAAATAAATTATGTTTTTGTATATATTTTTTTGTTGAATATTTGATTATAATTTTATAATTTAAATATTAATGTCATAATACTGTAGAGGTATTATTATTACAGTATATAATGTTAATAATGTTTAAACAAAACTTAAGGTTTTTAATAATTATAGGTTATTGAATAGTTAATAATATAGCAATATTATATATAAAATAAATAATTTAATTATTGTTTGTATTATTTAATATATCAACCAAATGTATTTATAAACAATAAATAAATATTTAGAAAATATACAATAATATCGAAACATTCATAGCTAGTAATCGGATATAATTGATAACAATAGATACCAATTGTCGGACCAGTTAGTCGTTCAATGAATACCTGTATACGGAATCTGTCTATCGGTGATAACATATGTTGTTGTTGTTGTTGTTGTGGCCATCGATTTACATACGAGTGCATTATGGCCAATGGCCTATGGGCTAATCGGGCTAACCATATGAATATTATTAAATAGCTAACTAATCCGCTAAACTGAAAAAATACTACAAAAAGCATTAGTAGTCTAATATTGAAATTGATTTCAATGTTTTTCAATGCATACAATGTAAATACAATTATTGTAAAAAATAAATATATATATAAATAACTAAATTTACATAAATATTGATTAATATGTGCAGTCAATTGGCTTATATACTGGTGTTCAGCAATAGTTAATCTAATATTATGATCATTAATAATATCATTATTGATATTGTGGTGAAATTTACTTGAAATTTCCCGAAATTTTAGACACAAATACAATATCGATTGAAAACCAATAGCATATATATATTGTGTAATAGCTATACAATGTATTAGTGTAATCAATGTTATTAGATTACATATAATATTAAATATTATTATTATCATTATAAATGACATTGATAATTTTGTAAAATAATAATAATAATAACAAACATATAGCGATAATACTAATTGTATTAAAATTATAAATAAAATCATAAGCGGACAATATATTTTGAATAATAATTGTATATATTTTTTAATAAATATTTTATAATATTTATATAGTTTGTCATCTAATGGATAGTTTAGTCGATTATATTTCATTGAATACATTATTGACCAAAATTTCTGATAATTTTCATAATAATTATTATTATTAGTATAGTCTTGATATAAACAGATTATTGAAAATAGTTGAAAACTACTAACAAGTGTTGCCATTATATATGATAATATATTGCCATTACCAACAATATATGTACCATCATCTACCAGTGCCAATAAATAGGTATTATTATTATTAATAGTAGTTGTATTAGTAGAGCCACTAATAATATATCTGATAATTGTTAAAATAGTACACAATTTCAATATAATTATAATTAATATACGTTTCCGACTAACTGGTCGTCTATAGTATTGATCATCAATTGTCTCAAAAAATGTTATATAATTGTATTCAACAAAGTGTTCAATGATTTTAAAAATTTGCTTAATATCTGTTACATAATAATTATTATAATATTTAGAAATAAATAGTAAATAAATTTTTACTAATTTATTTATTATATTACATAATACTATCTTGATAATATAAATTAACAAATAAAATAATAGTTTAATAATTGAATTGTAAATGAACTTGATGATAATAATCATATTTTATTAAAATATATTTTTAAGTAGATATTGAAATTTTTTGCTAACCTTGCTAAATAGCTATCTAAACATGCAAAATTATAATTAATATATATATATATATATATATAGAAATAATAATTATAATATAATAATAAACATCATAAAAATAATCATAAAAATAATCATAAAAATAATCATAAAAATAATCATAAAAATAATCATAAAAATAATTATAAAAATAATCATAAAAATAATCATAATATTATTCATAATTATTATAATATATTATATTTATAATAATATATAGTTGTAAACTATTTACAAATACTGCACATATTATTTGAATTATATATATATATATATATATATATATATAATAGATAATTATTTTTTGAATAAATACATATTTTTATTTTTTTGCTTTTAATTAATTAATTAAATAATAAAACTGATATAATATTAATTAATTTTAATTATGTAACTTATAACACACTCTCTCTCTATATATATATACATATATATATATATGCATTACTTATTAATGATTTTATTTTGATTTAATATAGTTTATATTATAGTTTTAACTTTTTTTTGAAGCTAATTATATATATTGTATTGTAATATTTTAACCAAATGTATTGATTAATAATAAATAAATATTTATAAAATATATAATAATATAGAAACACTCGGTAGTAGTAATCGGAAATAATTGATAACAATATATACCAATTGTATGGCCCGATAGATGTTCAGTAAAATCAATCAATTATATTGCATTTGTTTTGTAATATTTTAACCAAATGTATCGATAAATAATACATAAATATTTATAAAATATACAATAATATAGAAACACTCGGTAGTAGTAATCGGAAATAATTGATAACAATATATACCAATTGTATTGGTGTTCGGCAATAGTTAATCTAATATTATGATTACTAATAATATCATTTTTGATAATATGGTGAAATTTACGTGTAATTTCCCAAAATTTTAGACACAAATACAATATCAATTGAAATCCAATAGCATATAAATATTGTGTAACTGTTATACAATGTATTAGTGTAATCAATGTAATTAGATTCCATATAATATTAAATATTATTATTATTATTATTATAAGTGACATTGATAATTTTGTAAAATAATAATAATAATAATACCAAACATATAGTGATAGTAGTAAATGTATTAAAATTGTAAATAAAATCATAAGCGGCATATAAATTTTGAATAAAAATATATTAAATTGTTTAATAAATATTTTATAATATTTATATAGTTTATCATCTAATGGATAGTTTAGTCGATTATATTTCATTGAATACATTATTGACCAAAATTTATGGTAATTTTCATTATTATTACAACTATAGTCTTGATATAAAATGATTATTGAAAATAGTTGAAAACTACTAACAAGTGTTGCCATAATATATGATAATTTATTGCCATTACCCAGTATATGTGTACCATCACCTACCAGTGCCAATAAATAGGGATTATTATTATTATTAATAGATCCACTAATAATATATCTGATAATTGTTAAAATCGTACACAATTTCAATAAAATTATAATTAATATACGTTTCCGACTAACTGGTCGTCTATAGTATTGATCATCAATTGTTTCATAAAATGTTATGTAATAGTATTTAACAAACTGTTCAATGATTTCAAAAATTTGCTTAATATCTGTTACATAATAATTATTCTGATATTTTTGCATCAATTTGTTTAAATGGTTAGATATAAATAGTAAATAAATTTTTATTAATTTATTTATTATATTACATAATACTATCTTAATAGTATAAATTAACAAATAAATTAATAGTTTAATAATTGAATTATAAATGAACTTGATGATAATATTCATAATATATTAATCATAAGATATAATATTAATTTTTCTAAGATAAAGATAGACTATTATACTATTGTAGATAAACTTATTAAAATTGTTTTTTATTATAGCAATTAATTTTGTATTAATTAGATTAAATGCATAGTTGTCCTAAACATGCAAAATTATAATTAATTAAAATAATTTTTTATAGTAAACTATTTATAATTTTACATATTATTTGAAAATATTATCTAAATTCTAGATATTTTTTGTTTTAATTAATATACATAATTTTTGTTTTGATTTTTTAATGATATAATAAATTAATATCACTAATGATATACTATTAATATATTACAATTTCTTTATTATATATTATTATAACAAAAAAAAACAATAAACTACTATTAGACGTTACTTATAAATTAAATTTTATGATTTTATATTGTTTTTTTTATTTTTGGTTTTTTGAAGCAAATTATATATATATATTTATATAATTTGCTTCAAAAAACCAAAAATAAAAAAAATATATAAAATTAATAATAGATATATAATTATTTTATGATATATATTTTTTAATTTATAATAAAAATAAATATTATAGTAAATATAGACTACTATTATTTAAAACTTTATAATTGCAGTAATTATAATAAATATTATTTTAGTTTTTTAATTTATTTGGTACTTATTTTTTTTGATAATTACACAATTAATTAGCTATAAGTAAATGAATTTTGATTATTGATTTTAGATTATTAGTTCAAAATATAGCTAAATATTATACTATATTGTAGTTTATTTATATATATTGTAGGTACATGTATCTACCTACCATATAGGTCATGATATAGTATAAAATAATAAAAATATTCATAATCAGTAAAATCAATCAATTATATTGCATTTGTTTTGTAATATTTTAACCAAATGTATCGATAAATAATACATAAATATTTATAAAATATACAATAATATAGAAACACTCGGTAGTAGTAATCGGAAATAATTGATAACAATATATACCAATTGTATGACCCGAAAGATGTTCAATGAATAGCTGTACACGTAGTCTGTCTATCGGTGATGACATACGTGGCCATCGATTTACATATGAGTACATCAGTGGCAATGGACAGTGGGCTAATCGTGTTAACCATATGATTGGTATTAAATAGATAGCTAATGCAATAAACTGGAAAAAGCATACAAATAGCATAACTAGTCTAATCCATTGATTCATTTCAATGTTTCGCAGGCCATACACAGTAAATACAATTAATGTTAGAAATAAATAAATAAATAGATAAATAAATTTACAAATATAATGGTTAACACATGCAGTCAATTGGCTAATATATTGGTGTTCAGCAATAGTAAGTCTAGTAATACTATGAATACTAATATTATTATAGACATTGTTTTGTCGAAATTTACGGGAAATTTCCTTAAATTTCAATCCCAAATACAATATTAGTTGAAAGCTATTAGCAAATAAATATTGTACAACAATTATACTATGTATTAGTGTAATCAATGTTATTAGATTCCATATAATATTAAATATTACTGTAATTATAAATGACATGGATGATTTTGTTAAATAATAATAATAATGATGATTATTATAAACATATTGTGATAAATGTATTAAAATTATAGATAAAATCATTAGCGGACAAAATATTTTCAATGATAAATAAATATATTGTTTAATAAATATTTGATAATATTTATATAGTTTATCATCTAATGGATAGTTTAGTCTATTATATTTCAATTCATAAATTATTGACCAATATTTTTGATAATTATTATTATAGTCTTGATATAAACTGATTATTGAAATTAGTTGAAAACTACTAACAAAAGTTGCCATAATATATGATAATAAGTATCCATTGATCATAGTATGTATACCATCATCTACCAGTGCCAATAAATAGGGATTATTAGTATTATTATTAGTAGTAGTAGTAGTAGTAAAGCCACTAATAATATATCTGATAATTGTTAAAATACTAAACAATTTTAATATAATTATAATTAATATACGTTTCCGACTAACTGGTCGGCTATAGTATTGATCATCAATTGTCTTAAAAAATGTTATGTAATAATATTGATTATAGTGTTCAATGATTTCATTATTATTATGATATTTTAGTATTAATTTCTTTAATAATTGGTTTAATATAAATAGTAATAATGTTTTTATTATACTTATTATATTTGTTATACATAATACTACTACTAATAATATTAATTTAAAAATATAATTGTTTACATAATTGATTAGTTTAATAATTGAATTATTGATAGTATAATTGATAATAATATTCATATTTGAAAAAATAATAATATTTAGATATTTTTTTTATATAGAGACCACAATTGCAATTATAGATAAACTTATTTAATAATATAATTTCAATTGTTTTTTTTGTTGTTATTGTAATTGTTTGTAACTATAGATGCCATAATACCAACATGCAAAATTATAATTAATTAATATAATTATTATCAACTAATAGCTGTCTACTGTTTAATTATAATAGTTATCTATCATATTATTTAATTGTTTGAAATATTATTTTTTATGAAAAAAAATAAAACAAAATAATTATCTAATTATAGAAAATATTTGTTACTATAAATTATTGAATCTTTATTAATAATTATAATAAATATATATATATATATACAAACAATATATTGATTTCTTTTACTATTATTGCAATAGTAAATTAGCAAATTAACTATAAGGTTATGTTAACTTATTATTATTAATTAAATAATAATAATAAAATAAAATAGTTTAATATATAAATAATAAATAAATTTTATTAAATTCATAATTTAATAAAATTAAATATTTTAGTGTTAGTTTTGTGAGAGAGATTGTTTAATATTAAATTATTAATAATTATTGTAAAAATAGTTTTATTTTTATTAGCAAATAGATTATTTTATTTGATGATTAATATGTAATATATATATATATATATATGTAAATGTAATTTTTTAAGTAAAAAATAATAAATATTATGAAATTTAATATAAAAATATATATATATTATGCAATTTATAAAATGCAATAAAATCATTATAATTATTATTATTGTCTATCATACAGATATTTAATTGATATCAAAAATAAATAATTTTTTATAATTATAATATGTTTTGATAAACAAATCAATAAATTGCCAAATGTTTGAATAAACATCAAAAAATATATACATTTTATTTAATAACTTTAAGATAATTATAATTAAAAACAAATACTGAATATATCATATATTTATATTTATATACTGTTTATTGCATTTTTTAGATTTTTAGTCAAATGTGCTAATAAACAGAAAATATATATTAACAAAATAAATAACAATTTCATAGATTGTATAACTAGTTATCGGAAATAATTGATAGCAATAGATAGTAATCGTAGGATCGGTTAGTCGTTCAATAAATGCGAGAACAGTCAGCCTATCCATTGGTGACATCAGTCGGTGCGACCAACGATTCAAATACGAGTACATCAGTTCAATGGGCCGATGAGCTAATCGGGACAACCGTATTATAATTGATGAATAGATAGCAAATACAACAAATTGAGTAAATACTAGTAATAGTAAAATTAGTCGAAACCATTGACTAATTTCCTGGTGTCGGTTAATATAGAAAACCAATACAATTACCGATAAATATACATAAATACTGATATAAATGAAAAAACATATATATTGATTGACAGCACCAGTCAATTGTGTTATATACTGGTGTTCAGCAATTGTATCAACCAGTTGTCTACAGTTACCTAATTTATAGATTTGGCGAAATTTATGGGAAATTTCCCAAAATTTTACTACCAAATAGACAATTGTTAGAAATTGTACGGACACTATATAGTATAGTAATGCAAATAAATGTATGAAACATATTATGGATAGAATATTCCATACAATCAATGATATCAATGGCATGTTTGCTACTAATTAGATACCAATAGACATATATAGACACAAATGCATGTTCTATAAGTAATTCTAAAAAATTTACAAAAAGTATTAATTTAAACATATAATCATTAAATAGTTTGAAAACTATTAGATAATATCTGTAATGATTTCGATCTAATGGATATTTTAGTCGATTATATTTCATTGAATAGATTATTGACCAAAATTTCTGATAGTTTTCCCGGCAGTCCTGATATAACCAGTTTGTCGATATTATTATTATTATGAAACACATTACTACTACACCAATGTATGATAATAGATAACCATTGCCCATTATATGTGTGAGATCACCTACCAGTGCCAATAGATAGGGATCATCAGTAGTGCCACTAATTGTGAATCTAATTAATGTTATAATTAAACTAAGTTTCAATGCAATAACAATCGCAACCCGTTTCCAACTTAACGGTCGTCTATAGTATTGGTCGTCAATTGTTTGGAAAAATAATATATAATTGTATTGATTATACCATTCAATGCTTTCGATTATTTCTTTAATATTAAGATTATTTAATAAATAATTACTTATTAATAAAACTAGAAAATTTAGAAAATTTATTATATGATAATACTATCAAATTTTTATGCTATGACTATTAATATTTAATTAAATCAACAATTATAATTATTAGATTGCTCCGAATAATTGTTAATAAAAAATATTTTTTTTATATACTAATGATTACAATAAAAATTATTATTATTATAAATACTACTACTATTAATAATAATATTAAAAATATAATATTAATTTAGTTTAATATAATAGTTTTAAAGTTTGCTATATATATATATAGTAAAATGAATGTCAAAAAAATATATATTAATTATTAAATTGAACGAATAATTTATTAAATAAAATATATTTCTATATTAATTATAATATTATTGAATTATAAACAGGATATATTGTATTTTTTATGCCACTAATTATTTTTTATTATTAATAACTTTATGCTTATTTTTTATTGCTTAACTAATTATTAATATATTAATTTAAAAAAAATAATAATAAATAAATAAAGATAATACTATAAAAAATAACTTTTCGTAATATTTAATTAGTAAATTGTATGAATAATTTTCAAATATAAAAATACAATAATCTAATTAAAAACATATTTATATATATTTTTAATTATACGATATATATAAAAAAAATGTTTACGAAAAATTAGACAATAAAAGTTATAAATATAAATTTATTAATTTTTAATATTAATATTTGAAAGTATACTCTAGATAAATTAATATTTATAATAAATAAAATATTATTAAAAAAAATAATACTAATTATTTAGATAAATACTGTATAATATTTAATAATACAATTATAATATATAATTCAAAAAATTATTAAGTATTAATTTTATTTTCAATTTTCAAATAATAATAATAATAATAATACTTGTTTAATAAATTTAATAAATTTTATTACATTACTATATATACAATAAAATTATTCAATTGATACATAATATGCAATTAAAAAACAATATATATATATATTTATTTAACCTAATGTTTGAATAAATAATATATACATATTTGCAAAATATATGATAATTTGGTAACAATTAAAACTAGTTATCGGAAACAAATTATAACAATAGATACCAATCAATGGTCCCGTAGATAGTCGTTCAATAAACCAGAGGACACGGAGTCTGTCTATCGGTGACGGCATACGCTTTTGTGTAGGACAACAACGATTTACATACGAGTATATTATTGGTAGCGGGGAATGGGCTAATCGGGACAACCATATATATTGTACGGAAAACCATAAGTAGACAATCAATTGAAAGATTGCATTGAAAATCATAAAATAACGCATCCATTGACTAATTTCCTGATGTCTGAAACCATATAATGTCAATAAAATTGTTGTCAAATATAGATAATTATATACATAATAACTAAAACTAATATATTGATTGATTTCAGCAGTCAATTGACTAACATAATAGTGTTCAGCCATTAATAATCTTAATTGTCTAATAGTATAGTTTCCTTGAAACACATGTTTCGCAATGTTTGAAAATTTACGGGAAATTTCCCGAAATTTTAATACTATATAATTAACTGCCAATGGTGATAGTGAAAACAAATAGCTGCCAATTGTAAAACTATGTATTGAAGCAACAATCGATATAATTATCCAGCAAACAATTACAGTTATAGTAATTGACCATGATAAATTTATTGTTTGATTATTAAACAACTGTAGTAATAATAATAATAAATTTCCTATAATATAACATAAAACAAAAAAATGGTAAATAAATTTTGTACAAAACTATTACCAAAATTTTGATATATATTTTATACAGTAATTTATGTTTACGATCTAATGGATAGTTTAGTCGATTATATTTGATTTTGTAAATTATTGACCAAAATTTCTGATAGTTTTCCTGACAATCATGTGATAACCAGTTTATAATACTAAACATTAAACTAATCAATATGGTTGCTATTATAGTTGATAATAGTGATCCATTGCCCAGTATATGTGTACAATCACCTACCAGTGCCAAATATATAGGGCCGGGTAGTAATGATACTTATAATAAATTTAATAATTGTCAAAATAATTGATAATTTCAATAGTATTGATATCGAAATACGTTTCCAACTATAAGGTTGTCTATAGTATTGGTCGTCAATTGTTTTGAAAAATGTTATGTAATTGTATTGAATATAGTGTTCAATAATTTCAATTAAATCTTTAATATTAAGATTATAGTAATAGTAATAATAATAAGTTATATAATTACTAATTAATTTATAAATCAATACACTTGTCGTACAAATTAAGACATTGATAATTTCAATAAAATTAATTATATTTCTAAATACAATCATAATTAATATTTTGTTGTTGTTGTAAAATAATAATATATTATATTTGAAAATAATTATATATTATATTTGAAAATAATTATATATTATATTTGAAAATAATAATATATTATATTTGAAAATAATAATTTGTTATATTGAAAATAACTTTAACTGTTAGATAATATTAGGAAACTAATTATTTTTATATAACTACAGTATATGAGTATATAATATAAAATTATAAATGCACTTCAATATTGAATTATAATATAAAAACAAACAAAAAATTATTGATATAAATTATACGTCGATATAATTTAATTATATTTTTCTAATCATATTTTTTTTGACTATAATTATTGGTTAATATTAGTATTATTTAAGTCTCAGTGATTGTCTAATTATTAGATTGCATGAATAAATTAGCTTTTTTTTAATTAATATTAAATATTTAGCTATTATTTTATTAAAATCAAATAAAACAACTATTATTATTATTTTTTTCTATATTAATCTCTATTACTATTAAATTATTAATAGACAGCTAAAAATATTGAATAATTATTTTTAGCTATAATTAGTAAATTAATATTATTATTATTTTATTTTTATTAAATTATATTCTAAACAAATTTATTAATTAGTAAATTGCATGAATTATATTATAATAAAATTTATTTTCCATATTAATAAATATAATAATTATATGAAATAATATATTTGATTTATTAATGTTTAACTAAAATATTATGATTTTATTTTTAGTATTAATAAAACAAAAATATAATATTTATATTCAAAAAAAAAAAAATAGTAGTACATAGACTATTACATAGTTAATATACCAAGCTTAGTTGTTTAAAAAATTATTTTAAAAAATGATATATAATTGACATGGATATATTTAATAATAATAATAATAATTACATAAATATATATTATAGCATTATAGACACGCACAAAAAAACTTACATATAATACATAAATTATTAAATACTATAGATATTCAATACAAACATTTATATAGGTGTCAATAAGCACCCACCCATCCCCACCAAAAATTGTTTTATATAATTGTTTTCTATGTTAAAAATAAATTTTAAATATAATATAGTATTAATAATTAGCCAAATCTGCTAATAAACAGATAATACATATTTATAATATTAATATTATAAAATTATAATAATTTACAACTAGTTATCGAAAATAAATTTTAACAATATATATATATATATATATATATAATTATAATAATAATTATAACAAACATATAATATTATACATAAACTTTGCAACAATAAAAATTTTGTTTAAAAACTATAGACATTCAATACAAACATTAATATAGTTGTATTTTTTTAATTTTTTATAAATTTTTTAAAACTAAAAATCAATTACAAAAAAAAAACTTTTATATAAATGTTTTCTATGGTAACAATAAATTTTAATTATAATATAGTGTTAATAGTTAGCCAAATGTGCTAACAAACAGAAAATACATATTAGCTAAATAAATGCTAATTTCATAACAAAAATAACTAGTAATCGGATATAAATCATAGCAATAGACAGCAATTGTCGGATCGATTAGACGTTCAATAAATGTCTGAACACGTAGTCTATCCATCGGTGATATCAGTCGGTTAGGCCTACGATTCAAATACGAATACATCAGTCCTAGTGGTCGATGAGCTAATCGGGTTAACCATATGATAATCGATGAATAGATAGCAAATACAATCAATTGACTGAATACTATTATTAGCAAAAATATGCGCAACCATTGACTGATTTCCTGGTGTCGGTTAATATAGAAAATCATTACCATTAGTGAAAAATATAGATAAATACAAATATAAATAGAAAAACACATATATTGATTGAAAGCGCTGGTCAATCGTGTAATATACTGGTGTTCAGCAATTAATTTAATCAATTGTCTACAGTTTGTATCCGATTTGTAGACTCGGCTAAACTTATGGGAAATTTCCCAAAATTTTAATATCAAATAACCCAGTATTAGACAATGTATTGCCATTATATAGCATAGTATTGCAAATAAATGTCGTAAACATATTATGCTTAGAATATTCCATACAATCAATGATATCAATGACATGTTTACTACTAATTGATACCAATAGACATAGATTGACACTAATATGTGTGATAATAGAAATCCTAAACCAAATGTATAAAAATGTAATTTTAATAAATAATAGTTTAATATTTTGAAAAATATTAGATAATTTTTATAATGTTTGTCGTCTAATGGATATTTTAGTCGATTATATTTCATTGAATAGATTATTGACCAAAATTTCTGATAGTTTTCCCGGCAGTCCTGATATAACCAGTTTGTCGTTACTATTGCTAAAGCAAACAATACAACTACACCACTGTTTGATAATAGATATCTATTGCCCAATATATTTGTAACATCACCTACCAGTGCCAATAGATAGGGATCATCAGTAGTGCCACTAATTATGAGTCTAATAATTGTTAAAATACAAAATAATTTCAATACTATTGATATCGACACACGTTTCCAACTTAACGGTCGTCTATAGTATTGGTCGTCAATTGTTTGGAAAAATACTATATAATTGTATTGATTATAATATTCAATGCTTTCGATTATTTGTTTAATATCAAGATTATTGAAATAATTATTTATTAATATAATTAATAATCTATTAATTAATCCGATAGTAGTATTAGCTAAAGCTAATAAAATTCTAATAAAATTAATTATTATTATAATTATATTCATAGTTAAGACAGATATAATTATAAATGAATTTTTATTATAACTATGTTTAAATATATATTGGATTTAAATAAGTTATATATCTAAATGATATATATATTTATATTGTATTTTGATATACAATAATGAAAAACACGACATATTTGAATTTAACATAAACTAAATATATATATTTATATATAATATATATTTTTATTTTTTTTTTGGAAAATATTTTATGGAAATTTTTTTTATGTAAAATAATAAAAATAAGTAGTGATTGTTTTTGTATATATATATAAAACTAATAAATATTAATTACTATAAAAAAAATTCCATTAATATTGATTTTTATTATTAAAATTTGCTTTCAATTACTCTAAATATTGTTTTAATAGTTATCAACAAAACAAAACAAAAATTGCTTACGAAAAAATTAAATTTATCTTATTTTTATATAATAATTAATTATATTTTTTTTGTTAATTATAAAATAATGACAATAAAAAAGGCAGAAATTATTTATATTATTAATATTTAAATAATAAAAAAAAAATCTTTAATCTGTTTAATTAAATTTTTATTATAGACATATAGAAAGTTATTTTTTTTAAAAAAACTTAAAAACATAATTTTAATTGTAGTTTAATTTTTATGTAAAACAAATTCTATATATATATATATATATATATATGCATTTATTATCTAAATAAGTATAATTCAATACAAATGTGTTAACTAACAAAAAAATATTTGCAAAACTATCTAATAATTTTTATAATAATTTAAAACTAATTATCGTAAATAAATTTTAACAATATGTATATATTTATATACTTATATACAAATAGGAGAAAATATCATTAATGTTAGATTATATATATATCTATATATATATATATATATAAATAATATCATTATAATAATAATAATATAAATATCTAAATAAAACAATATTATTATGTTATTAATACAATAGAGACCCATAAAAACACACACATATATGTAATATTATATTTAAAATTTAGCAGAAAAATAGCAAAATATTGTTAAAAACTTTAGAGATTTTAACTTTTTAATAATAAAAATCAATAATCAACAACAAAAAAACTGTTTATCAAAACAAATTATAAAATTGTTTTCTATGGTAAAAATAATTTTTTTTTTAAATATAATATTATCAAATAATTTTAGCCAAATGTGTTAACAAATAGAAAATACATATTTGCTAAGTATATGATAACTTGATAGCAAACAAAACTAGTGCACGGATACAGATCATAGCAATAGATACCAATTGTAGGACCAGTTAGTCGTTCAATAAATGCGAGAACAGTCAGCCTATCCATGGGTGACATCAGTCGGTGTGACCAACGATTCAAATACGAGTACATCAGTCCAATGGGCCGATGGGCTAATCGGGACAACCATATAGTAATCGATGAATATATTGCAAACAAAATCAATTGATTAAAGTCTATTATTAGCAAAAATAATCGAAACCATTGATTAATTTCCTGGTGTCGGTTAATATAGAAAAACAATATAACTACTGATAAATATACATAAATACCAATAAATAGACAAAAACATATATATTGATTGACAGCACCAGTCAATTGTGTAATATACTGGTGTTCAGCAATTATATCTAGTAGTTGTCTATGATTACCCAATTTGTAGACTTGACGAAACTTATGGGAAATTTCCCAAAATTTTATTATCAAATAACTACTTATTAGATATTCTATTGCCATTATATAGCTTAGTATTGCAAATGAATGTACTAAACATATAATGGTTAGAATATTCCATATAATCAATGATATCAATGATATGTTTACTACTAATTGATACCAATAGACATAGATTGACACAAATAGATGTAGTAATAGAAGTGCTAAACCAAATGTATAGAAATGTAATTTAAATAAAAAATAGTTTAATATTTTGACACTTATTAGATAATATCTATAATGATTGTCGTCTAATGGATATTTTAGTCGACTATATTTCATTGCATAAATTATTGACCAAAATTTCTGATAGTTATCATTATTGTAATCCTGATATAACCAGTTAATTGATAGTAGTATTGGTATAGATATTAGTATAGTAAACATGTATGATATTATATATCTGTTGCCCGATTTATGTATGATATCACATACTAGTGCCAATAGATAGGGATCATCAGTAGTGCCAGTAATTATGAGTCTAATTAATGTTATAATTAAAATCAGTTTCAATACAATAACAATCGTAATCCGTTTCCAATTCAACGGTCGTCTATAGTATTGGTCGTCAATTGTTTGGAAAAATACTAAATAATTGTATTGAATATAGTGTTCAATATTTTCGATTATATGTTTAATATTAAGATCAATGAAATAATTTTTTATTAATCTAATTAAAAATTTATATATTAATTCAATAGTCGTATAAACTAAAACTAATATAATTTTAATAAATTTAATTGTAATTTTAATTATATTCATTGTTAAGACAGTTAAAACAAAATTATTATAAATTAATTTTAATTTACAACTATGAATTGAATATATATTGGGTATAAATAATTTATATATATATATATATTTATATTGTATTTTTATATATAAATTTTATAAGTTATATATTTATATATATTTAAATATATATTCATAAAAATAAATGAGTTTATTATATATTTTTTAATATTTATAAAAAATTTTAAATATAATATCTAATATATATTGTATTTATTATTTAATTGCATGATATATTTTTTAACGTAAAAAAACCATACTATACATGTTGTAATCACTTTTTTCTGATTAAATAATTTTATTTTTAAATTTTATTAATTTTTTAACTAATATTATATTTTGATAATTGTTTAATATAGTATAAAATTGCAATTATAATTTATAAAAAAAACATCACGATATAAACTATTTTAATATTATGAAATATTTTATTTTCTAATCTATTTCTATAATAATAATAATATTTTAAATTATAAATTTAGTTTTTATTTGTTTTTATAATATTTCATAATTTTCTTTTATATATATATATATAATTTGTAAATTGCATGATTAATTAATTAAAACTAAAATGCAAAAATATGATTAACAAAAGTTTTATTTATTATTTTTTTAAAAATTAATTTAATTTAAAATTAAAAAGTTTATTTTTATTAAAAATAAAATTTACTTAACTATAATAAAAGTTTTATAATAATAATATTTTTCTATATAATTTATTTCATAAAAACTTTATTATTAATATCAAACTTTTTATTAACTAATAAATTGAATATTATATGTTAAAATATAATTAGTGAATATATAGTTATGTAGTTATAATCAAATTAAATATAATTTGTAATTATATAGAATATATAATAATTTCTCTCTCTATCTATCTCTCTCCCTCTCTTTCTTTCTCTCTTTCTTTCTCTCTTTCTTTCTCTCTTTCTTTCTCTCTTTCTTTCTCTCTTTCTTTCTCTCTTTCTGACAATATATATATATATAACATTATAACATAATTAGCCAAATATACTGATAAACAATATATAATTATTAAGCGATACAAAAGTTAACTGAAATAACTCGTAGCTATTGATTTCAAACAGTCGGCCGCAATAGAAACCAATGGTTGGTCCGGATAGACTTTCAATAAACTCCTGTAGCCTCAGTGTGTCCTGTATGGACATCCCCATCCTCCTCCTCATAGTAGTAGTAGTAGTAGTAGTAGTAGTGGTGGTCGACCAACATGTAGTCATATATGTGTACATCAATGATCTCGGTCGGTGAGCCTGTTTGGCCAACCATATGCATATCATGTATGCTATTAGGCATATAAGCGCTTGCAGTATAACTATTACCAATCCTACTAGTCTGACCATCGGATTAATCTCCCGGTGCCTAAGTCCATACAAAACCAGTACAATATTGGTAAAGTATAGATAGTAGCCAATAGCTAGCCATATACTAATATATTGATTAGTTAGGCTTATCAATCGTGATATATACTGGTGCTCGCCAATAGCATACATAAGCTGCCGGGTATTGCCTACTTTCATTGACTTGTCAATCAATTGGTTAACTTCATATAACTTGAATCCAATATACAGTATTGGCAGTAGTATTATGATAAACATGTAGCTTAACAGTGCCGATATGTGTACCGATGCTATAGTTGCCATAACTGTCCAACAAATTGGATACCAAATAGACATGTCATCCGATACTATATATATTAGTATGAATAGACCAGTGTATACTAGTATCAGTGCACCGGCATCTACTACATACAGTAGCCTACAAAATAGTTTACCTAATTGATCAACTATTAACAAATAGTACCGATTGTGGACAGCAGTTAACGGATAGCTTAGTTGGCTATGTTTTATACCGTATATAATCAGCCAGAATCGGTATCTATCTGTACAGTCCTGGTATATCCAGTTTGTAATATAGACTAACCAGTAGATGGTTATCATAGCCAACATATGCGATAGTATATAACCATTGCCGAGTAAATGTGTAAAATCGACTAACACTATGAGCACCTGTCGATTATCGGTAAAGCCAGTTATGATGAATTTGATTGTAAATATAACTATTGATAATTTCCATACAATTGATATCAACACCCGTTTCCAACTTAATGGTCGTCTATAGTATTGGTCGTCAATTGTTTCAAAAAAAGTTATATAATTATATTGAATAAAATGTTCAATACATTCAATTGATTGTCTAATATCTAAATTAATATTTTTCAAATATTTTTTAATTAATAGTATAATTAATTTACTAATTAATACAATAGTTGTTTGAATTAAAACTTTTACTAGTCTAATAAAATTGATTATCAGTTTAATTAAATTCATAATTAATAGTAATATTATCAAAATAAATATTTATTTATTAACTTAAACACTAATAATATCAAAATAATTTTTATAATAATAAAATATTTTATTTTAACTAATATTTTTATTTTGATAATTGTTTAATATAGTAAAAAATTTTAACTTAAAAAAACATCACGATATAAACTAATTTAATATTATGAAATAGTTTTTTTTCAGTCTATTTTGATAATTTTTTAATTAATATTTATTATTTCCTAATATATTTTTAAAAATATATCTATTAATTATTTCAAAATTTTTCAATAACTATATATTTATAAATATCGTTTATATATAAATATGTTTTTATAATATTTCTAGTGATGGCAAAATAAAAAGAGAAATATATAAAATAACTGAGAAATTTCTAGAAAATTTCTAAAAAAAAAAATTTCTATCTATGGGATACCCATAGTTTGCTTTTGTTATATTTTAACAATACATTGTTTTTTTATATGAAATAATTAAATATTATTATTAGTATTTTAATTATTAATTAAAGTAAAAATAATAATTAATTTAATTATACTAAACTCATATATATTTTTTAAAAAAAAACTTATTATTATTAAATAATTACAATAATTTTATTTATATATATATATATTAATATATGAATCCCATTTTGTTTAATAGTTTGTATATGTAGTATAATATTAATTTAATTTATTATTATGTCATATAGATATGCATAAATATGGGGTTCCCATTGTATAACAATAAAGTTAAATAAATTTCTATAGAAATTTATTTTTTTAGAAACTTTTTGAGAAACTTTCTATTTGCCCATCTCTTAATATTTCATAATTTACTCATAATATATATAAATATAATTTTTTAAATTGCATGAATAATTTATTAAAACTAAAATGCAAAAATTTGATAAACAAAAGTTTTATTTATTTATTTTTTTTAATTAATTTCATTTGCAATATAAAAGTTTATCTTTTATTAAAAATAAAATTTACTTAACTATAATAAAAGTTTTATAATAACATTTTTCTATATAATTGATTTCATAAAAAACTTATTTAATGATAAATATTTTTCATTATTAATATCAAACTTTTAATTAACTAATAAATTAATTGAATATTATTTATTAAAATATAATTAATGAATATATAGTTATGTAGTTATACTAAAATTATATATTCTCTCTCTCTCTCTCTCTCTCTCTTTCTCTGTCAATATATTTATAATATTATAACATAATTAGCCAAATATACTGATAAACAATATATAATTATTAAGCGATACATAAATAAACTGAAACAACTCGTAGCTATTGATTTCAAACAGTCGGCCGCAATAGAAACCAATGGTTGGTCCGGATAGACGTTCAATAAACTCATGTAGACTCAGAGTGTCCTGTATGGACATCCTGTTTCTACTCCTAGTTGTAGTAGTAGTAGTAGTGGTGGTCGACCATCTAGTCATATATGTATACATCAATGGTCTCGTTTGGTGAGCCTGTTTGCCAAACCAGGCGCACACCTGAAATAACACAATACAGATAACCACTTGCAATATAACCACTGCCAACCCGACCAACCGGATCAGCTGATTGATATTGCCGTCCCTCAATGCGTACACTACTAGTACAATATTGGTAAAGTATAGATAGTAGAAAATAGCTAACCATATACTAATATATTGATTAGTTAGGCTAATCAATCGGGATATATACTGATGTTCGCCAATAGCATACATAAGCTGTCGGGTATTGCCTGCTTTAGCGGACTTGTCAATCAATTGGTTAACTTCACGTAATTTTATGGCTATATATAGTACGGGTATCAGTATTATGACTAGCATATAGCTTAACAGTGCCGATACGTGTACCGATGCTACGGTTGCCATAACTGACCAACAAATTGGATACCAAATAGACATGTCCTCCGATAGTAAATACATTATTATTGATAGACCAGTATATGATAGTATCAGTGCACCGGCATCTATGACATACAGTAGCCGACAAAATAGTTTAGCTAGCTGATCTACTAATATCATAAAGTAGCGATTGTGGACAGTGGTTAACGGATAGCTTAGTTGGCTATGTTTTATACCGTATATAATCTGCCAGAATCTATACCTATCTGTACAGTCCTGGTATATCCAGTTTCCAATATAGACTAACCAGTAGATGGTTATTATAGTCAACAAATGTGATATTATATAACCATTGCCGAGTAAATGTGTAAAATCACCCATCATTGCCAGCACCCGGCCGTTATCGGTAAAGCCGGTTATTATGAATTTTATTGTTAACATAAATATTGATAATTTCCATACAATTGATATCAACACCCGTTTCCAACTAACTGGTCTTCTATAGTATTGGTCGTCAATTGTTTGAAAAAATGTTATATAATTATATTGAATAAAATGTTCAATACTTTCAATTGATTGTTTAATATCTAAATTAATATTTTTCACATATTCTCTAATTAATAGACATATAATTTTATAAATTAATACATTTGTTGTTTGAATTAAAACTATTAATATTTTTACAAAATTAATTATCAGTTTAAATATATTCATAATTAATAGTATTATTATTATCAAAATGACTAATGTAATGAAAAATTAATTATTTTTAATTCAATTATTTAAATATATCTTTAATAAATAAATTAGTAGACATATTATCATCATTAATATTGTTTATTAGATTCATATACACATTAATTATACTTATATTAATATAATAATAAATAAAATAGATATAAATATATGATGTTATTAATAATTGCTAGATTGCATGCATAAAATTTCATAATTAATTATTAATATATAATATTTAATAATATTTATATTTTATTAATAGTTGCCTACATGTTAATGACATAATAAATATATTTTATTTTATAAAAATAATTGAATTATTGAACTAATATATTAAATTATAAAGGTTTATGAATATTAGATATTTTGAGTTCATTAATCATAATTACAATATATTTATTAAATTTATAAGTATTTATTGACACTTAATATAAGATAATAGATACTCATAATAGACTGTAATTGTTTTTTATGAAATAAATTTTCAGTAATTTATGCAATCAATCAATCAATTATTAAATCATATTATAATTTTAATATTGAATTACATTTACTTATCATAAATATTTTGATATAATTATAATCAATATATTATGTATTATTATTAATAATAATTTAGATTAATTTTTAAATGAAAATCAGTATAAATATTATATTATTTATTTTAACAATCAAGTTATTAGTTAATAACTTAAGTTAATTAATTTATAATATCATAAATTAATTTTTAAAATTAAAATATTGTAGATAATTTATTACTTATTTAGTTTAATTTATATAAAATAATTAACTTTTAATATTTTTTAAAAACTTAATTTATTAAATTACTATTTTTTTTTAAAAGTGAAACTTTGTTTAATACTATCTATTATTTAAAAGTTAATTTAACAAATTTAATTAAGCATTTATAATTTTTAAAAAATTTCTAACAATGTCCTACAAAATTAATTAATCAATTTAATTAAATTTTAACTTTTAAACACAATAGCTTTAATAATTTGTATTGAATAAGATTTTTTGTTGAAAATTTTATTTAATTAAAAAAAACAATATTTTTATTTTATTTATATTAAATATATTATAATAAAACTTAAATAAAAATAATTAGTATGAATGGCAAACAATTATTTTAGACAATAATATGTGTTTTTTGCAATGACATTGATATTTTTCAATTTATATATATATATATATATTTATATTATTTTTATGTATTTATTTAATTAAATAACATAACTGTATAATAAGCAATTGAATTAAATATACTGTATATTCAAATAACAAAAAATTGAAAATTATTTTTTAAAAAAAATTGTTTAAATCTAATCACGCAAATATTTTAAATTTAACATATTTTTAATTACAATTTTTATTATTATTTGTTTTTAGTTAATAAAATATTTGTGACTTTTTAAAAAAATTTAATTATATATATATATATATATATCAATAACAACAAAATATTTTACTTATTTAAAGATAGTATGAGTATTATTATTATTATTACATAGTCTATGACTAAAAATAATAATAATTTTAATTATGTAAAATAGTTTCATCAAATATCAGGTTTTTTATTAAAAAAAATATTTTAACTATTGTATAAAACAACAACAAAATATATATATTAAATTAATAGATGTTTTAATATCATTATATGTATGGGTTTTAATGAGTTTCAAACATTTTTATTTATTTATTAAATTTTTTCTTAATTAAATTAAAATCAGATTTTTGTTGTTTTTGTTTATAATTTATTTTTTTTAAATATTTTAAGTTTTTTTTCTACAAACATTTTATTTTATATATATATATATACAGTACTTAACCTTTAAGTTCAAAATGTCTATCTTAATCAATAACAACAATAATACAGTAATAAAATAAAAAAAATAAAAATAAATTAAAAAAAATATATTTCAATAATTTTTAGCGATAATGAAATTTTTATTGAGAAATATATATTATATATATAATGAAAATCTGTTTTAAATATTAAATAACATTATTTTTGTTGTTGTTGTTAACTGATAACTGATTTTATTTAGTAGTTTTTTTAATATCAACTAATATAAAAAACTAACTAAATATTATATATAATACAGTAGTTTATATATATATATATATATATATATATATATATATATATGAAAAAAGTTATGTTAAAAAAGTTTAATGCACTCACTATACAATCAGATAAGCAAATCTCAGGGGACTGTTATCTATGACAACTACTCTCTCTTATATTACCAAGTCGTATGAACCCTACCATCATCACAGAGAGCACTGGTAGCTAATAATATCAGTATAATATAAACAACTAACTAACTAACTTTAATCAATTTAATACGATTTTTTGTTGTTGTTGTTTATTTTATATGTTATACAAGCATTTTTTTATAATCAAATATATTTATATAGAGATATACTGTATTAAACCCCACAATTGATATTAAAAAAACATATATTTTGACACCTAATATACTGTATAATGTTATATACGGTATATATATAGTATAATGTACTCTATATCTAACTATTGTTTTTTTTGCAAAATAAATTAATAATCAAATATTTTTTTGAAAACAACAAAAATTAATTTAAATGTCTAGCATTTTATAAGTATATATATATACAACTAATAATTACTTATATGTCTATAAATTATGCAAATAGTGAACAAACAGGATATCATAACTATATAATTAAATATATATATTGTGTTTATTACTGTTATTACTATTATTATTATTAGTATTGTCATTATCATATATTATGATATTATTATTATAATATTATTATTATATTATGCTTAAGTAATTGATGCTATTAATATATATATATATATATATACTATATGTTAAACTGTATCACTTTATTACTATACTAAATATTGAGTCTATTATTGCATTGAAAATAAAAACTAATTTAATAATTAGTCTATTTGAATATGTTTCACACGTACAGTATATACACTGTATTATTACAGTTATCATTATTATTTAACTATATGTTATATAGTATATAATATATACAGTATATCCGTCTATAATATATATTTGATTAACAAATTAATACTTAAGTTTATATACAGTATATATATTATTATAATTATTATTCATTAATATAATAAAAATTATATACACATCATAACATTTAAGTATTTTTTAAAAACTACAATATCATGGGTTAATAATAATAATTTGCATAATAATTGTTAAACATTTTTTTTTGGTAATAATTATGTAAATAAATGTAAACATTAATTGATGTGTATTATTATACATTATAATACATTAATTATAATATAATATGTTAAATATCAAACATAAAAAACTAAATAATAATGTAAATCAAATTAAATAAAAATTATTGTTAACACATCTATCAATTTGAAGTGAAATTATTATTATTATTATTAAATCATTATTTTAGTAAATTGTAATTAATCGATAAATTTCACACTTTTAACAAATTTCATAATTAATTATATTATTATTATTATTATATATAATAGTATTATTGAGGTTCAATCATTAATTATCATTTAATATATATATTTCATAACCACAATTTCAATGTAATGAAATAGTAAAATCAAAATCAAAAATAAATTAATGTATAAAATCTTATGTAATACATACAGTAGTATTAATATACAGTTTTTTTTAATAAATATAATATTTATTGACAATTATTGGAGTATATATATATATATATATATAAGTTTATACATATATTATAGATAATATATTAAGCCACTTATTAAGCCATTATCAATCAACACACATACATACACACATAAATATACACACATACATACATATACACACATACATACACACACATATACACATACACATACACATACACATACACATACACATACACATACACATACACATACACATACACATACACATACACATACACATACACATACACATACACATACACATACACATACACATACACATACACATACACATACACATACACATACACATACACATACACATACACACATACACATACACATACACATACACATACACATACACATACACATACACATACACATACACATACACATACACATACACATACACATACACATACACATACACATACACATACACATACACATACACACTTATAATTTATAAATCATTTACAAATAAAGCAATTAATTACATTAACAAATAATATATATATATTATAATATTTTTTATTGACCCTCAAATTAATGTTAACTATGACACCCACACACCCACCAAACAAACACAACAAAACAAACTAATAATCAAATTGATGGCCCATAAAACTAGACTGTGACCCAAATATCATAAAATTTTTGTTGTTTTTTTTTAATTTTTTGTTGGTTACTAAATGACAAATATCATAACCATTTAATAAAATCCAATTTAAATTATATAATAAAAAAAATTATATATAATTTTTTCATAGTAATAGTTATTATGTATTCAAACTTTTATTTTATGTATAATTTTATTATCAATTTATCAAATTAATGCAATTATTATTATTGCATTAATCTGATTGTGAATTATTAATTACAAATAAAAATAATACAAATACTAAAAACCACACAAAAAACATAATTTAAACAATTTTTTTATTATTATTATCAGTGAACACAATATTTTTTTAACAACAAAAATAAATAAAACAAAAAAATTAATGATAAGTACAGTAAAAATGAAATTTTTATTATTATTATTTAGTATTTGTGTGTTGAACTTGTATTGAAAGTGAAAATTATTTTTTTTATTATTTATGTTTTTAAAAAATACTTTTGATTTTTTTCTGTGTCAAAATTAAAATAAATATTATCATCACATTAATTATAATAACAAATAAAACTTTAAAAATTAATCAAAAAAAAAAATAATAACTAAATAATTCAAATAAAGATATTTATTTATTTTTTGTATAGAAATTAATGTTAAAACATATACACGAAATAAATTTTAGAGATAATAATGAAATTAATTTTATTAAAATACACACAAAAAAATAACAATAAAATTAAATAACAATTTTTTTAACACAAAAAAATCTAATATATATTTTGTTTAAACTTAACCGCAATTTATATATATATATTAAATAAATCAATGCATAGATTAACACACAATATATAATATAATAATACAATAATCAAAAAATATAATTATAATAATAATTAATTGCATTCATAAATTATTTTTCAAACAAACTTTAAAAGTTTGTTTTATGGATTCTATATGTTTGTGTGTGTGTGTGTGTGTCTGTGTGTCTGTGTGTCTGTGTGTTGGTTTTCAAAGTGCGAATTTTAAAATTTTGATTTCAGATTTAGATTCTCCATCAAAAATAAGGTATAGGGGATCAGCATTGAAATTTTGATATCTCTTCAGGAACATAGAGAAAATGGCGGCCAAAGTACAAAAAATTATGTTATCAGATTTAATAAGCTTAGATAATCTTAAAAATTAAAAATATTATGATTCTATATAAAATTTTATTTTATATATACATAAAAATGGCTGCTAATATACAAAATTTATTAAATTAAAAAAATAGTATATTATTTACTACTATAGAATACAAATTTAAATTTAAACAAAAATAATGCACTTTTATATAGTAATATATAGTAATACATAGTAATATATAGTAATATATAGTAATATATAGTAATATATAGTAATATATAGTAATATATAGTAATATATAGTAATATATAGTAATATATAGTAATATATAGTAATATATAGTAATATATAGTAATATATAGTAATATATAGTAATATATAGTAATATATAGTAATATATAGTAATATATAGTAATATATAGTAATATATAGTAATATATAGTAATATATAGTAATATATAGTAATATATAGTAATATATAGTAATATATAGTAATATATAGTAACATATAGTACTATAATACATAGTAATAAATGGTAATATATATACATACAATACATACAATACATACAATACATACAATACATACAATGCTTACAGTACTTACAATACTTACAATACTTACAATACTTACAATACTTACAATACATACAATCAACATTAATAATTGCGTTAACATTAATATTGCGTCAACATTAATATTACGTCAACATTTAATAATTGCGTTAACATTAATAATTGCGTCAACATTAATAATTACGTTAACATTAATAATTGCGTCAACATTAATAATTGCGTTAACATTAATATTACGTTAACATTAATAATTGCGTCAACATTAATATTACGTCAACATTTAATAATTTTAAAAAAGTGAAGTCTCAGTACAAGTCAAGACATCGAAGGGACAACATGTAAGTCAAATTTATTTCTTAATTAAATATAATTATTTTAAATATATTAATAATTAATTATTAATATTTATTTTTTATTTGATATTTGTGATTTTAATAATTGCGTCAACATTAATAATTGCGTCAACATTTATAATTGCGTCAACATTAATAATTGCGTTAACATTAATATTGCGTCAACATTAATATTACGTCATTTAATAATTTTAAATAGTGAAATTATTATTTCAATAAGTCTCAGTTCAAGTCGAGCCATCGAAGGGGCAACATGTAAGTAAAATTTATTTCTTAATTAAATATAATTATTTTAAATATATTAATAATTAATTATTATTTATTTTTTATTTGATATTTGTGTGATTTTAATAATTGCGTCAACATTAATATTACGTCAACATTTAATAATTTTAAATAAAGTGAAATTATTATTTCAAGTCTCAGTTCAAGTCGAGCCATCGAAGGGAATGTACTATCGTACTATGTACGTAATATTTATTTTTAACTAATCATATTACAGATTATTGTATTATATATTAATTGAATATTAAAATTCAAGTCATATTTAAGATCAAGACATTTATGATTATTTGAATAAAATGTCTACTATTAATATGTGCAACATTTGTCAATTGAATGTCGAACTTATTCAATTTGCTCTAATGGAAAAACCTTGTATTCACCGCTTTTGTCCTTCATGTTTGATGTCACTTATAAAGACTGCATTCGATCAATTTAAAGATCTCAACTGTGCATATTGTCGTAATTTATGGATGAATAAAAACGAACTTAATTTTGGAGTAAAAGCACATCTTCTTCAACATCCTAATTACTTTGATATTCTTGAAATTAATGTAAACAATAACTATAATATAGATAATCAAAATATTATGATAAATGATCAAATCGTGTCTTCAGAAATTATTTTTATTGAAGAAATAATTACAATTATTGACTATGAAATTATAACTATTGATTAAATAATTTGTATAAATTTCATTAAAAGGAAATTAATTAAATAAAAATATTTTTGAAAAAATTAATTTGAATAATATTTTCTTTATTTATGTGATTACCTTTTTGTTGCGTCAACATTTTATTGTGTTATAAAGTAGTAATTGTAAGTCAAGTCATTTAAAATCTGTCATTTTAAGGCCAGCTATCGGAGAGAACAGTCGTAATTAAAATAAATTATTTATAAATCTAAATTAGTTATCTTTATTTATAATAAATATAAATATTAATATAAAATAATTACTTTATTTATGTGATTACCTTTTTGTAACATCAATATTATTATTGAGTCAACATTATTACGTCAACAGTTTATTGTAATATAAAGTAATAATTATAAGTCAAGTCATTTGAAGTCGAGCTATCGGAAAGAACAGTCGTAACTATTATAAATTATTTATAAATTTAAATATGTCATGTTTATTCCTAATTGATATAAATATTATTTTCTTTATTTATGTGATTACCTTTTTGTTGCGTCAACATTTTATTGTTATAAAGTAATAATTGTAAGTCAAGTCATTTGAAGTCGAGCTATCGGACAGAACAGTCGTAAGTAATATTATAATTTAAAAACGTCTTAATTTTATATAATTATTATTTTTAATTATTTAATAGATAAATAAATATGTCTGATTCACAAGATTTTGACGATGAATTAGATGCTATTCTTGCAAACATAGAATTTGATGATAACGGTAATGTTATTGATATAGCGCAAATATTTGACGAAGAATTTGATGAAAGCCTTCAAAATATTGAATTTAATAATTATGGTCAAGTTATGAGTATAGAAGAAATAGTTCATGATGTTTTAAATCAACTTGTCATTGATGTTTCTCTTGAAATTAATGCTTCTGAATCTTGTGAGGAAACATCAAACGAAACTTCTGACGAAACATCTGGCGAAACTTCATCAGAAATGGATTTTGAAGAAGAAAATGAATCAGATGATGAAATGGATGACGATATTGAAGATATATTAAACAATATTAATACTAACAATGATATTTAAAGCATTGTTATTACATCCATTGTTATTAATCTATATAATTTTATATAAAAAACAATATTCTCATTTTTAATACTATTTGGATTTGTTTATTATTAATGATTAACTTTAAAAATAATTAAAAAAAAAATTCTTAATTACTTTATCAATTAATTTTATTTAAATCTTGTATTTAATAATTTATATGTTTAAAATAAAATAAAAATTTTATATAATATTGAGTTATTTATTTTTAATTAAAAAATCTTATTAAAATGCAAACCCTAATATGAGTTTTTAAAGTTTGTTTCTGGCAATGCTTTCTAGCATTCTCAACTGGTTTTAAATATACTAAACATTTTAATAACTTTATTATTAACAAACAAAATAAAAAAACAAAACAAAATTTTTGATAGTATTATACAGTATTATAACAAACCGTGAGATTTTCTACTATAAATTTTTTTTAGGAAAAAATAATAAATAAGTAAAACATAAAATAATAAAAATCAAGTGATTATCTTAAAAAATTTCAAAAAATTGGCCACAATTTTATAGATATCAGTGTGTGTGTGTGTGTATGGGGTGAGTGGGTGTGTATTGTTATAAGTGGTATCTATGTATAACATACATGAGCTGATATTTAGTTTATATAGTATAAAATTAAAAATTAAAATTTGTCAAAAAAAATTAATACAATTAGATATAATATATATAATGAAAAATTTAAATTAAATAAATTGCCAATAATTTTGTCGTTTTTCTACACAAATAAATTTATAATTAATATATATTTTTTAATTTAAATTAGTAATAAATATTTTTTATATGGTTATATAATATATATATATTGATAAAATAAATTTACTTAATTTTTTATAATTACATATTTGCTTATCAACTCATATGAAGTATTATTATTATTATTATTATTATATTATAGTTTCAATTTCAATTATCATTATTATTATAATTACCAGAAACCAGTTATTATAATATAATTTTAATACATTATTCACATTAACAAAAATAAAATAATAATAAATTAAAATATCTGTAAACTTAAATTAAATTGTATAATCTATATAAATTTAATTTCAAAAATACTATATATTTTTTATAATATATATATTATATATCAATATATCTATAATTGTAAATAATACATATTTTTTAGTATATTGAAAAAATAATAATTTATTTTTCAACAATAAATCATTCAATTTTTTCAATTGAAAAATAAATATAAAGAATAATAAATTTTTAAAAAATTAAATCAAATTTTGTAACCAAAAAATAATAACAAATAATTTACAATTTTATTTATACAATATTATTAAGTACCTTATATAATGTTAGTTACATTATGTAACCTTCAATAATATATATATATAGTCTATCAATATCTGATTGCATAAATTAACATTATTATGTGACAAACCTAACCTACCCTACCCCTACATATATACATATAATATAATAATAATATAAGCAGTTACCTACATGTGCTACTGGAAGTCATAAATATATTATGTATACTATATATGTATATATATTACAATAATTTACATAATTTTCATTACCGCCAAACTCACACACACACACACACTTCATACATATATATATATATATATTATTTTATAATAAATGCTATTTTATTCATAGCCATAGTCGACATAGTCGTCTATACCTACGCTAAATATGTTTAGCAAATGTTAATTTAATACATAAACTATTCATAGCTATTATTAGTGGTAACCTTATGCTCAAACACATACACACTTAAAATGGTTGTTCACATAATAATTACGGTTAGTATAGTACACACACACATTATAACGGGTACACCCGGGTATTATAACAAACGGCTGCACCAAACATATATATACAGTAGTCAACACACACACAAATAAATTGTTGAGACCTAACCCCGGCTAATGTATAATCTGTAGGCCATTGTGTTTAGTCACACGAGCCGTATGTCATCACGTATATTATATATACAGTATATATACTGTATTGACTGTATGGTGTGTTAAAGTGTTAGGTAATAATACCTTTCCTCATAAGTTTTATTAATTTTATATATATTTTGCTTATCTATCAATGCCTTATATACTGTACAAAAAAAAATTAATATCCGTTTTTAAAAAAGGCATAATTGAAAATAACATTTAATTTTCAAACAGTGAGTTAGTGTGTGTGTGTGTGTGAAAGAGAGAGAGAGAGAGAGAGAGAGAGAGAGAGAGAGAGAGAGAGAGAGAGAGTTCATAAAACATATAAATTATATTTTCACACAATTCATATACGATTACTATTTGCTAACAAACAAACAAACAGAAAAAAATACAACACATTGTGTTTGAAATACTAATATAATATTTCTTTCAAAAAAAAATTATATTAATATATATATATAAGTTATTTAAATATAATTTTTTTTGTGTGAGAGAGAGATAACCAAACAAACAACAAAAGTCACGTCTCTATCATATCTATCTATCTATTTATCCTACCGGTGCTCCTCTACTACTACTACTACTAGTATAGGGTTAAGCCATTGAATAATAAAAAAAACAAACTAAAAGAGACATTCATTATTCAAACACATTAGACAATCTCTCTCTCTCTCTCTCTCTCTCTCTCTCTCTCTYTCTTTCTTTCTTTCTTTCTTTCTCTCTTTCTCTCACTTTAGTCTCTCACTCGTCAATGAATAAGATTTATTGTTTAGATATTTCAATTATATTCAATATACAATTTCAACTTAAAAATAATAATAATAATAATAAAAACTTTTTTTAAGTTAAAAATATAATCTTCTTGAAGTTCACGAGGAAAAAGAGTTCAAACATTTTACACACACATACATACACATACATATATACATACATACACACACACACACACACACACACATACATACACACACACATACATACATATACATACACACACACATACATACATATACACACATACATACATACATACACACACACACACACACACACACACACACACACACACACACACACACATACACACATACATACATATACACACATACATACACACACACACACACACACACACACACATACATACATATACACACATACATACACACACTAGCACCTGGTGTTTGTGTGTGTGAGATAGATGTCAGGATTAGTTCCCTTTATCAGTCATTTACTGAACTAACAAACAAACAAAAAACATAACACTCCTCTCTCTCTCTCTCTCTCTCTCTCTCTCTCTCTCTCTCTCTCTCTCTCTCTCTCACTATGTGTTGAACTGTAACTTACAGTCTAAACTAACTGTTAGGTTAAGCCCTTTGAAAACTTTGCGCAAAATAAATGGAAAATTATATTTTAATTTATTTATTTTTTGCCAGTAATTTATTAATTCATATAATTTGTTTTCCAGAGAGAGAGAGAGAGAGAGAGAGAGAGAGAGAGAGAGAGAGAGAGAGAGAGAGAGAGAGAGAGAGAGAGAGAGAGAGAAACACCGAAAAGAAAGAGAAAAAACAATATTTATTATATTAAATGAGATTTTTAGTTGTGTTTTAATTGTATTATTTTTTCCGCTTATTTTTAATTGTTTTAATGATATTTCTAGCGCCTAATAAAACGGGTATTTAATTAATTAATATATATATATATATATACTGTATATATAGTGTATAATTTTGCAGTTTATGATTGAAGATGAGGAGGTGTGGGTAGGGTTGGCATTGTATGTGCAAATAACTGTCTGTCTATGTGTGTGTGTGTGTGTGTGTGTGTGTGTGTGTGTTATGGGGTATGGTATGTAACTATAAAAATAATGTTAATACATGAGCTCCACACCCGCCCCATCACACACACACACACACACAGTTAACGGTAATAAAATATCATTTAAAAATTCATTACACACACACACATTCAATGTATTAAACTATAGTTAACTATATATTATAATTATAATTAATATTAATAATAATAGGATATTTGTTTGTCTGTCTATAATATATATATATTACAGGTTTATATTGTAATACTAAAAAATAAATCTCATTTTCTTTTATGTTATTATTATTATTATTATATTTAGTGAGAAAATTAATTGAAATCACGCCAACAATATATATATAAATTTATATTTATATGATATTCACTAAATTTCATTTTTGTTGTATTATAGTTAATACATTTTTTTTATATCACATATACTGTGTATATAAGTACAGTAAGTACTACTACTACTACTAAAAAAATCTAATGAATAAAATTAAATTCATGATGTATTTAGTTAGTCAGTTATGTCTCTCTCTCTCTCTCTCTCTCTCTCTCTCTCTCTCTCTCTCTCTCTCTCTTACTCACTCACTTGCAATTGTTTTAATACACGCTCTCTCTCTCTCTCTTTCTTTCTCTCTCTCTCTCTCACAAACACTTGAACTGTAAGGAGTTATTGAGTGAATAAGAGAGAGAGAGAGAGAGAGAGAGAGAGAGAGACCAATAACTTTAGATATGGTATGACCTGTGAACGTGTGTTTCAGTGAGTGTGTGTGTGTGTCTGTTTGCTTGTGAACCCTATATCCCCATATATATATATACAGTCAGTATATATATATATATATATATATTTAGGGGACAGGGGTTTCAAATTAACAAACAAACAGAAAATTGCATTTTCCTATCCTCTCATTTCTCACGAGAAGTTATTTGATCCGCAAAAATACATTTCGGTTTTTTTTGTTTGTTTGTTTGTTATTGGTTTGTATTTATACACTCATTATATACATATATACAGTAGTTATATATATATATTTGTTATACATGTTAGTTATATATATAAAAGACATTTGTCTTCATCATAGTCATCATCATCATCAGCATCGCCGGCACCGATATGATAAAGACAAGCGATTTGGTTGTTTGAGTAGTTTTTTTTAAATAAAAAAAAATAAAAATAAAGTTTATTATTAGTATACAAACTCACGGCTCAGTCCTACCAAACTAACACAAAAATAATATACCAAACCTTTTATGTTTTTTTTTAACAAACTGTGGGGTTTTTTATAGTAAAAAATAAAATAAATAATAATTTTCTCACTCATTATTACTATCAATAATATGTATATCCAATGATTTTTTTTTTGTTTTGTTTAAATTTTGACTTTTGTTTGAATCATTTCAACAACAAAAAAAAATAATAATAAATATATTTATAGTTAGGATTTGACTTTAAAACAACAAAAATTAGTTTTTTCTCTGAAAAAAATAATAGTCTAATCATATATCATATCATATGAATAATATATATATATATAATTGCAAAAGTCATCCAAAAATTTTTTGTTTGTTATTTTATTTAAATTATTTCTCTCTTTTTCTCTCTCTCTCTCTTCACTCCCGTTTTTATTCATATCATTTAATTTCTAAATATATTTTTAAGTATATATATATATATACTGTATATATAAACTTATTTTCTATATGAAAAATTGGCGACAAAAATAACAATAAAAAAAACATAAAATTTATAACTAAACAAAATATGATAAAAACAAATCTGCTTTCAATATAATTTTGTCACTTATTTTTTGATTTTATCATTATTTTTTTTTTTTAAAAATATATTTTTAAAAAATAAAAATCTCACTATGTATAATTGTATTTTGTATTTAAAAAAAATAAATAAATATCATGTATAATTTATAAACAATGATAATAATAATAATAATAATAATACACTATATAATATTAAATTTAAATTTATAATTTTATTAAGTAATAGTTTGTATAAATATATATATTGATATATACAGTATTAATGATGTTATGTTTGAGTGACTAATACACACACAAACACATACAAAAAGTTTTGGATTAAATTACAATAATATTAATATAAAAATAATAATACTGTAATAACAATAATGATAATACAGTAAATATTTTGTTATATATAAGTATTAAAATACATCATTAATATATTGTATTGCAAAATATATTTTTTTTATTATTATATGATATGATATGATATATTATAAATACAGGAAAAGGCGATTCATTGCTTATTTGTTTTGTTTTTAAAATATATAATTACTGTATATTATATTTTATTGTTATTATTATTATTATTGATATTATTGTTTATCCTGCTATTATATACATGTATATACAATATATAATATATTAATATATATATAATACAATAGTGTATCGCTTTAATTACTTAAATAATATTAACAGTTTTAGTTAATAATAATAATAATATTAATACAGATACTAATAATTGGCTAATAAATACAATAACTACTACTACTACTACTACTGTATAATATTAAACTATAATAATATATATTACAAATATTTATGTCCAATAAAATTATGTTAAATACAGTATTAGTATTAAGTAAAATGTTTTATTAAATAGAGAAAGTTTTTTAATGTCCATACAATTTGTTTTGTTATTTTTTTTTTTGAAATAAAATACAACAATAAAATATATTGTAATAAAATATATATATATATATATATATTGTTTATATAAATATTGATAAACAATAATAATAAAAAATATAAAATACTGTAACAAACAAACAAATAATCACACAATTCATGAGTCCATTCAACTTACAAACAAATAAACAAAACAAAAAAATATGATATTATATTTATTAAAATAATAAATATAATTAAATTAATCGGTAGTATTATATTATGTATATATATATACCCGGTTTAATCGGTTAAGTATTTTGTTTATTGTTTTTTTTGTAAAAAAATAATTATTTTACGAAAATTAAATTTTAATCCTAAATTTTCATGCGATTTCTATATAAATAATAATAACAATATTAGGGAATTAATATATATATATATTTGTGTATAAATATAATGAAATGTGTAATAAAAATTTAATAAATTAAAATATTATTAGAAATAAAAACAAACAAAACAAATATAAAATAATTTAACAAAAAAATTAAATATAGCAATGATTTTAATTACTTTTTTTATACTAATAGTATAAAATTAAAAACAATTATTTTATATATAAATTTTTTGTTTTGTTTTTTTTATTTCATTTGATTATTTAAAATAAAACTTTTTTATATATTAATATTAATGAGGACTACATTTACTTGATTTCACAACAAAAGTAAAATAAAATAAAAAATAATATAATAATAATATTTAAAGTCAAGGATTAATTTAAGTATTTAAAAATTCACAGTTATATTAATATATATATATATATAGATATAAACTTTATTTAACTTATATATAATAAGTGATATTTATAGATATCAATCAATTATTCAAAAAATGAATTAAATGTCGATTTTATTATAAGTTATTATAACCATAAAATTAAAGTCAATATAATAGATAACAAAAAAAAATTTAATATATATTTATATAAATAAATATAAGTCAATAAACAATTAGCTAAATTTTGTGGTGTCATTAATCGATTAAAACTGTATTTATTGTAATGTTATTATTAACAACAACAACAACAAATTTAAAACAATAAATTAATATTGACTTTTATTTTGGTGGTTATGTTTTTTTTATATTATATATTAAAAAAATTTAATTTGAGGTCATGTATGCTAAATCAATTTAAATATAGTTTTTATATATAATAATAATAATAATAATAGTATAGTTAAAAATAAATCAATTATCAATTATATAATACCCATTAATACTGTTATATAATTCATTGAAATCCAATTTATAAACATTTGTCGCGCTATTAAATATATATATAAAGTATATACACAAACGTATTGAATATATATTTGATTTTATCATATAATAGATAATAATAAATGACAAACATATTTAAGCATTTAAATTTAAACTCGTAAATAAATAAATAAATATTAAAAAAAACTAAAATATAAATATAATTTTAAATATAAATATTTAAATAAATAAATATATAATATTATATATATATATATATATATATATAGAGAGAGAGAGAGAGAGAGAGAGAGAGAGAGAAATTATTTTTAGTCCAATTAATTTCACATTTAGATACAAAAAAAATTACTAATAATAGTACAGTAAATACTATTAAATAAAAAGTTTATTTGAGTTTTTTTTATGTTTAGTGATCTTATCTACAATTACTTTACTAATACTGTATAATAGTATTTATAATCTATTAATATATATATATTATCGTAAATAATAAATAAATAAAAATGTTTTATTTTTCACAAATAATTTAGAAAATTTTTATATAAACATATGAAAAATCAAACAAAATATATAATTATTGAAATTATTAATTTTATTTTATTTTTTATTTTTTTGGAAATAATTTTTTTAGTTGACAATCAATAATATGGCTAAAAATATTTTTAAAAAAGTATTATGTGTTACTATAAAAATAGATACAATTATTAATTTTAATAATTTAAGAGTATATTTGGCTCAGAAATAAAATATTTGATTTATTTTTGTTTTTAAAATTAAAAAGTTATAAATTATAAGTAGAAAAAAACATTTTTTTTGGAAAAATTAATTTTCTTAACAAAACCTAATAATTATCACACATTCAAACCAAACGATTTTTATTATTATTATTATTATTTTGAATAAGATTTAGATTTTTTTTTGGTTTTTTGTATTTAAAAAATTAATATTATTTTTTTGTTGTTTACAATTTTTGTTTTAATAATTAATTATTTCTGTTTATTATTAGTAGTAGTAGTAGTAGTAGTTGTTGTAAACAATATATCTATAATTATATAACAATTTTTAAAAAAAAATTTATGTTTTCTATCCCTTTCTATCTTTTAGCGAAAAAAATTGTGCTATTTTTTCAACAAAAAAATCAAAAAAAATAAAATAAATAAATATGTATTTTACAGGTAAACAATTAAAAAAATATATATATATATATATAAATATATAAATATTTCTAACTATCAGTTTTTTGTATGTGTGTTATAAATACTTTTTTTTAAAGAAAATTTATAATGTAACACAAAATTGTTATTAAAAAAAATTATCATATATGATAAATTGACAAATAAGCCCCAATATTTAATATATATATATATATATATATATATTGTATATATTGTGTATAAATATATATATACTATAATTTATAATTTACTAACAAAACAACAAAATGTTTGGCCAAAAAAGGCTAATCGCATACATAATAAAAAAAATTATTTAATTTATTTTTTTTTTGATTTTATGTAATAGTGTTGTGTTATTTTAAAAGCCTCTCTCTCTCTCTCTCTCTCTCTCTCTCTCTCTCTCTCTCTCTCTCTCTCTTTCTTTCTTTACATATATTCAGACATAGCATTTGCTAATAAATTTTATTATATATATATATATATATATATTATTGTGTTTATTATTATTATTATTTAGCCAAAACGTGTCTATGAATTAATTTTCATAGCAAAAAAAATAATAATAATTTTTAAGTTTATTTAGTGTTAGCAATGAGAGAGAGAGAGAGAGAGAGAGAGAGAGAGAGAGAGAGAGAGAGAGTTATTATTAGTTATATGATATAAGTGTACGGAAACCGTGATTTACATTACTATTATATTGTAAAATATGATATATTTATATACTATATGTATGTATGTATGTTTGGTTAGGATATAATAATAATAATAAATTAAAATCAAATGTGTTGTGTGTTTCCCTATTGTTTTGTTAAGACATTTATAAAATTATTATTATTATTACAACTAATATGGATTTAATCTATAAATTTATTTGATAGTGATATAAATCATATGTTTATTTTCTATACATAAACATTATATACTGTATATAACTGATATAAATCATGATTTAATTTTATTAATTATACGAAAATATTTTTATAAATTATTGTATTTTTAAAAAAAATTATTTAATTTTCTTTTTGAGGAAATAATTTTATTTATTTATTATTATTATTAATAATATAATTATTGTCGTATTAACTTATTGGACATTAATAATACATACATTAAAATTTAAATAATAATAATTAAATAAAAAATAAATAAAATTTTATTCAATAAAATATTCCAAACTTTTATTTATAATAAAAAAAATATCTTAAAATAATTTTTTTATATAACTAATAATAGTGGAAATAAATTTTTGTTGTTTATATATATAATTATTTATTTATTTATTTATTTATTTGAAAAAAAATTGAAAGTGAGTTCAAAGTACTTTCCCAATAATAACCTAACAAATCAACACAAAATAAAAACATTTTAATTTTTGTATTTATTTTTTTTGTATATCTTTTTTTAGTATTCAACAAAAATTTTTGCAAATGTAATACAAATAATTAAAATAATAATAATAATAAATATCATAATCATAATGGGATTTAATAATATTTACAAATTTTTGTTTGTTTGTTTTTTATACCCCCCCAAAAAAAATTTATATAATATTTTTAACTTTTAATTTTCAATCTAACAATAACAACATGAAAATGATTTTATTTTTTTTGTTGTAAAAATTGTAAAAATTTTGTTATTTTATTCCTTAACTAACTGTTTATATTATATAACACATTAACAAACAAAACAAAAAAAAACTTTCAGATTATATACAAAAATTGATTGATTTTATCAAATTTTAAATACACACCAAAAAAACATTATCTGCTTTTTTAAGCTTAAAAATATAATTATAACATACAAACAAACAAACAAAACACATAAATATTAAAATTTATTTTATTAAAAAAAATTAGTGAAGAAAAACCATATTTTTGGCCAAAAAAACTACTTATCTTTTTATCCAAAAAAAAAAATATTTTATACAAAAACTGTTTAACAATTTATTTTATTTTTTTGAAAGCTATTATACAGTAATAATAATATTTAATTTAAATTTGTAATCAATTTATTGTTTGTTTGTTTGTTTGTATGAAAATAAATAAATAGTGAGAAAGTTTTTTTTTCAGATAAGATATTATTATAATATTTTAATAATAATAATACTCTTTATATTTGTAAAAAAAACATAATATTTTTTTGTTATTGTTGTTTAACAGTATTTACTAATTATTTTTATTATTATTGCAATTATATAATAGAAATTATTTTTAACAAACAAATAATCACCAAAAAAAATAAATAAAACAAAATTTTTAATTACAATAAACACACAAAAACAACAAACAGTTTCACGATTTTTAACTCTCTCTCTCTCTCTCTTTCTCTCTATTTGTTTAAATGCCGTTATAATAGACATGAATATTACATTAAAATTTTTATTTTCATCCAAATTATTATTATATATATTTTTCCCTAAAAGACAATAACAATAAACATATATATATATAAAACTCATTAAAAAATACATAATCAGTGAGTATTAGAGAAAATACTTTTTAAAACTTTTTTTTTTAAAAAACTACTAATTTATTATTAAATAATTATTTTTTATTGTTATTATTATTGTTTATTTAAGTAATTTATTTATGAAGCGATAAATTTGTTTCATTATTATTATTATAACAATCATGTTATTAGCAATTTATCAATTGATATATAGATTTATTATTATTTTTGTTTTCAATAGGAAAACAACAATATATTTACAAATAAGTTTTGTATTCAATATTGTAATTGAGTATTATATTAAATAATTTACAGTAATATATATATATATATAGTCATTAATAATAATCTGTATTATTATTATTATCGGTATATATAAACATTAATATTATTGAAAAAAATGCCAATAAATTTTCCCAATAAATATTATTTCCCATTATATTTATAACAACAACAACAAAAAGTTATATATATTTTATATAATGTTTATAATTTATATTATATAATATATATGTATCATAAAAATTATTAGCAAATCGTGTATCGAAAACATGTATACAAATATAAATAAAGTTTTTTGTTTTTATTTTTATATTAATTTCTATTAATTTATTTTTAAAAAAAAAATAAAACAAAACGAAATGAAAAAATGCTTTCAATTTTAAATAAATGTTGTTTTTTAATATAAATTTTATATTAATTTAAAATTTAAAAAAAACAAAACAAACTTTTCCATACTTAAGGGCGTCGGCTATAATAATACTGTAATAATAATAATAATAACAACAACAATAATATACTGTTGTTATTATATAATAACTTTTATAAGCAATAATCATAATATATATTATAAATATATATATATATATATAGTAATAATCATATTAAAAATTTATTAATCTTATTATTATTAATATAATTGAAAACAATAATAATAACAAAAAACACTAATAAGTTATGATTACTATAATTTTTACATCAATTATTTAATATGTAATAAAACAATCCTATTATTATTATTAAAATATATTATCGATGATATTTTGTTTGTTATTTAATTATATTTAAAAATACATAAATCATAATAATAATAATAATAATAATAAGTATATAGAAAAATTACTCATGAATTTTTCATTAAATATTTTTTTTTTAAATAATATAAATAAATATTTATTATATACTCTTAACTCTTTTTAACATTTATTAGATTATTTAAATAATATTTTATTTTTTATAATAAATTAGTTTAATATATAATCTTATATATATATACAATGTTACAAATAATAAATTATATGTTTACTATTATTATCAATATTATAAATTATTACATATTTTATATTTGTATAAATAGAGTTAACAATATATTTAGTGTATTATTGTTTTGGATAATATATTGTATTTATTAAATTGATTTATTATTAGTTTTTTTTATTTTTTTTCAATAACTAATCTTAATAATATAAATTTGTTTGTTGAAAACCACAATAATATCATAATTACATTTATCATAATTTTTAATTTGAGAGGACAACCCTATTAACAAACAAATAGTTATATATATATATATATATAGATTTATTTTTATAAAAAAAAAATATTTTTTTAAAAATGTTTTCAACAAAAAAAAACTATAGAAATAACATTTTTTTAGAAACAATAAAATAAATAAATAACATTTTTTTGTTTTAGTTAATTTGTGTGAATTTTTTAAATAAAAAAAATAACTTAAAAAATACTAATTTAATTCATTCATTAAAACAATTTTCATTAAAAATTTATAACTTTATCAGTAAATTGCATTTATTATTAAAAACAAACAAACAAATTAAATAATAATAATAATAATAATACTATTTCTAAATGTAAAACACATATTTCACGGTATTTTATGATTACTATATAATACATACAAAAAATAAATAAATATTTAATATATATACAGTATATATATATATATAACACAAAAAAAGTTATCATTATAAAATAAGTGCACGCTTTTTATTGTATATATCTTATATATAATAAATAATAATATATAACATAATAAATATAACTAACTAACAAACAAAATTAGTATTTATTTGTTTTACTTCACATTAAATAAAAAACATTACATTAAAACTAAACATATTATATACTGTAGAAAGACATACATAAAAAATAGTGTGATTTTGTGTTAAAAAAAAAGTCATAATAATAATAATAATACGGGGAATGGTATGCAATAATCGGGAGCGCCATATGGCCACACACACACACACAAACATACATACATAGACACCGGGTGATAGCACCGGGAGATTTGGTGCCAAATAAATAACATATATAAAAAACACACATAACATTTGGACACAATTTTTATTTTTTAATTTTGTATCTCTATGTGTGATACATAGTAATAATAATAATAATACTGTAAAAATACATTTATATTAAACTAAATTAAAACATTTTACAAAATTTATTAGTTTTTTTTGTAGTTATCCGATAAATAAAATTATTTTTTTTAATGTTTTATCGGATTTTAATAAAATTGTTATTTTTTCTATTAATGATTTTTTAATTTATTTATTTATTATTATAAATATTATTATTGACTGTATGTCTAAGGTCTCTCTCTCTCTCTCTCTCTCTCTCTTAAAATAAATGATATAATTATACAATTTATTCATTAGTACTGTAATATGTAATTCACTATATTTTTTAAAAAAAAATAATAGTTAACTATAGTCTATATTATTTCGGGGGTAAATCTAATAGTTATTAACTATATATTTAAATTATCCACAAAAAAAAAATTATTACACAATTATTATTAAATTTATAGTAAATTTATAAATTATACAATTCATGATAGTTTAATAGATAGATAACAAAAATATTATTATTATTTAGATTATAATAGTAATCATTGTTTATCTATAATTTTAGATGTCTTATGATTTGTGAAACATTATTATTATTATTATTATTAGTTAGTGATAACACATTTCTATCATATACATGTATATATATATGGGTCAAACAAACAAATTTTTGGCGATTATTGCAACAAAAAAAAATTAATAGTTGTTAAAAGTATTGATAATTTTTTTTGTCGAAAAATAGTCTAAAAACTGATAACAACAACAAAAATCTGATAATTTTAATACTTTATAAWAMTAWAACAATTATTTTGTTTGAAAATTTTCCACATATTTATTAACTTTAGATATATATATATATATATAACTAATCGATTGATTTCGCGGCAAAAAATTAGCAATTTTTCATTAGTAATGACTTTTATAATTTAAATTACATCTCTCTCTCTCTCTCTCTCTCTCTCTCTCTCTCTCTCTCTCTCTCTCTCTCTCTCTCTCTGTTTCCTTTGAAAAAAAAACATTAAAACATTGACATCACTAATGCATAACTAATTTATTTTTTGTTATATATATATTTAGGGAAACAAAGTTATAATGAAATCACGATTTTATTTTTATTTAGTCTCTGTCTCTATACTTAACTCTCAATACAAATACTATAATAACAAAATATATATATATACAGTATTTTATATGAATATATGTTAACTATTTTTTTACATTTAAACTATAAATTTTTGTGACCCATTCAGAGTGAGACAGAAAGAGAGAGAGAGAGAGAGAGGATTCAAAAATTTATTTAAAATAAAAACTAAAGACTAAACAGTTATTACTAATTGATTTATCGTCTCTGAAATAAAAACTTAGACACACTTTTAAAACACATTTTTTTAGTTCAAAATAATAATAATAATAATAATTGTTTATAATATAACTGTGTTTTTTTTTATTTTAAAATTTTTCATTTTAATGTTTTTATGCTATTTATTAATCAATTTATCTAAATATATTATTATTATTATTATTATTATTATTATTATTATTATTATTATTATTATTATTATTATTATTATTATTATTATTATTATTATTATTATTATTATTATTATTATTATTATTATTATTATATATAAATTGCCGAAAGCTTGAAGATTATTGAAAATAAATTTTTATATAATTTTTTTTGTGTTGTTATTATATATAATAATTTATTAATAAATAGAAACTTTTTTTTTATTACTATTATTATGTTTAGTAAATACTAAATATCAATATAACTGTAATTATTAACAAATAAAAGTTTAATTTTCTTTAAAAAAAATATTTTTGTGTTATCTCTACACAAAAATAAAAAAAAACATATTTATCTAATTTATTAATTTATTATTTTTTTTTGTAAATAAATATATTGAACATTAATTTTTTTTWTATATATATATAAGTAATTTATTACTTATTTATTAAATGATACATTTAATTTAACATAGATTTTTATGTATGTTTAGATAATATATAATAGTTTTATATTTTGTTGTTTATTATTTTTTTGTTAATAATATGTAGTTAAATAGGGAATCGATAAGTAAATCTAATTATTATTATTATTTTTTAATGTATTAATTTTTTTTTTGAGTAATTTTCCTATTATTTCTAACAATTTTTTTTATTTGTGAGTAATTTATTTCCGAAAATTATACCCAAAAAAAATATCTAATTTTAAATAATACTTTTAGTTAATAATAATAATAATGTAAATTATTTATCTCATATATATATATTTACTTAATTATTTTTGTTTATTTGTTAAACATATATATATATATATATAAACATCAAAAATGTATTTATATGACACACTTTAAGCATATTTTTTTTAAAACAAATTTTTTTTACCAAAATCTAAATATTTATATTAAATTATAAATACACTAAAAAATATTGTATCGTTTAATCGCTATTCATATATCATTTTTAAAAAACTATAGATAAAATAATAATAAATGTTCACAAAAAAAATTAGTATAAAATTATAAAATAACAAATTAATGTAATGTTATTTAATTTATTTTTWTTATTAATTTTAATAAACAGTTATACATTAATTAGTTATTGCCAAAAATTAAGTCAAATTTTTGTTATGATTTTGTTATGATTTTGTTTTTTTTGGTAATATTTTTATTTTGCCATATTTTTTACACATTTTTTATTTCAAAATTATGCATAAAATTTTTTTGTTTAATTATTGCAATAATTCATTTTAATTATTTGAATGTAGATTTTTTAAAAAAATATAATAATTTTTGTTAATCGTATAAATATTTATATATATAAATATATWTAAAGATAAAGGGTTTAAAATTTATTAATGTAAACTTTATATTTTTATTTTTTTTAAATTAATAAATTATTTATAAATTAACTATATAATTGATACTATCTAATTAGGTAAATTATATTGTTGTTTAGCATTTAAATTTTTATTATAATAATAATAATAGTATTGAAAAAATCCCAATTTAATTTTGTTGGGTATAAATATTATTTCATATAACATATTATTTTACTTAATAATATTTTATATTTTTTATTATTTTAAATTTCCTTAAAACAATTAACTATTACAATAATATATTTATCAAAAAAAAATATTTAGCATGCTTAAATAAGTATACAATAAATTAACTATGTTAAAATTATTCACAAATGTTGCATGGATGAGTCATTGACTAAATAATAATAATAATAATTGAAGGACAATGTATTTATTTATACATTTTTTAAAATAAAAATTGTATGTATTTTTAAATAGCTAACAAAAATAATTAGCTAATTATATATATATATATTAAAAATTATTATAATTATTTAAAATAAAATTACAAAAAAATGTATGTTGTAACTTTTAACAATATATATATATATATATATAAATGATGCATGATGATGTCAAATTTTTAAAAATTAATTTATATGTAAATTACACAATATATATATATTTATATATTTATTTACATATTTATTTGTTAGTTGAATGGGTAATAATTAGCTAAATTATATRTTTAAAAAAACATTGAAATATATATATATATATATATATTAATATAAAATACATAGATATTTAATAAACTAATAAAAATTTATATTGCATTTATAATAAGTACATATATTTTATTTGATTTTTATATTTAATAAAAATTAATTTAATTTTTTTTTTTTGTTTAAATATAAATATTAATGTAAATAATATATACAAAATAAAATTAATGCTATATTTAATATTATTTAAAATGATAAATTTGATAATTTACAAAAAAAAATATTTAATATATATATATATCTATAAGTATAAAAACATTTCGCAAAAATAAAAAAATACATTAAATATATATATATTTTTGGCACAAATCAAGCAAAAAGTTTTTAGTTTAATCGAGTAATATATCTTATAAATTAGGGAAATAATAATAATAATATTAGTACAGTATTACTATTATATTATTATCAAAATAATAGCACACAATATATATATATAAACTATGTTAAAGACATTAATTTTATTAACAAAAAAAATAATAATATTATTAATAATAATATAAAATAACACATGTTTTTAGTTTATCTTGATAAAATATATATATATATATATTAATTTATCTACAATATTATTATAGTAGTATATATATATATATATATATATATATATAGTATTGTATAATACTATATATACTAATTGGATTTAATATATCAACAAAAAATTCATTCATTAAAATTTTTTTATATATAATTTTATTTTTTTAATTTTGTTTCATTATTTGTACAAAAATCTCATTAATTTATATATACATAGAGTATATGTATGTTATATATATTAAAACTATTAACTTAATATATTATTCAAATAATTAACATATATGTGTTGGAAATTTTTTTTTTATATATAGTTTTTATTATTATTATTATTAAGTGATGCTTTCATACAGTATTTTTTAATTATAATAAAAACTATTAGTTTTATTTATTATTTATTTATTTATTTGTTTTTTTTTTTATTATATTTCTATAATAAAAATATTCAACAAAAAATTTGTTTTCTTCATCAAAAAAAAAATAACTAAAATCTTATTTAGTTAATTAAGTGATTAAATAAACTTTTAATATAATTTTATAATTACAACAACAAAATTTTTTGAGTATTTTATTTTCTTAGTAAATATGTGTTGTATTTTTCTAATTATATTATTTTTATGCATATTTTTTTTGTTTTATTTTATTTGCTTAAATAATCAATTGCTTTTAATAACAAACAAACAAATTATAAAATAAAATTACAGCAAAATATAAAATATTTTTTATTTTTTTTACAAAATAAAACAGAGATTATGACAAAATTAGAGCAAATTTGACAGAAATTATTTATATATATAWATATATATATATATATATATATATATATATTTAAAATAAAAAAAACTTTTAAAACACTTGTTAACATAAAATATATATATACATAAAATTACAAAAATATTAATAATAAAAATTTAAACGAAATATCAGTAAATATATAAAAAAAATTGTTAATCAACTTCATTGACCTTTAATTACACTTAAAAAAGTCTTTTTAAAAGTTTATATATAAAAATAAGTTGTAATTAATATATAAAAAATAAAATCATAACAACATTTGGGATCCATTAATATAAATATATTATAATATTATATTTAAAAAAAAAGTTTTATTTTTATTTTAATAAATACATTTATATTTCAATAATTTTTCTTAAAGTGTAATTTCATATCTATAGTATATATCTAATATAACACACATTTTGTATATATAATAAACATAATTATGAAGATTATGAAATAATAATAATAATAAAATAAAAATAATAAATTAATTACTTTTTTTAATATTAATAATAATTATTATTATTATGAAAAAGCCGGAAATTTAAGTCCCAAATATACTGTATATATATATATAAATATAAAATAATAATAATTTCTATTAACTATATTTTTTTAGTAGTTTAGTTAACACATAAACACATACAATACAAAATAGTTGTGTTAATAATAATTAAAAATTATATATATATTTAAACATATAATTTACAACACTTTACTCGTATAAATACAATTAACTGTAGTATTATATATATATATATTTTTTTTACTGTAATATTGTATATATCAGTATATCTATCTATATATAAGATATATGTGTTTGTTTTGTTGTTGTTATTTGCCATAACAAACGGTTTTATTTTTTTTAATTTTATTTTTATTGTGAAATTATTTTTTTTTYAGTTCAGTATATTTTCTAATTATATTTTAGTATTGAGTTTTGTTATGTAATATATATATATATTTTTCAGTCATAGTAAAGGATAGATAGCAAAAAAAGTATTTAAAAAGGCATTCAATAAACCCCTTCCTCTTATTAACAACAAAATAGTTATATATTATGTGTGTGTGTGTGTATGAAATACCTGTCCATTATTGCCATATGTTAGGTGTGTGTGTGTGTAAAACAGGTAAATAAATACCTTTCGACTAGAAAAATGTGAATTAAAGACAAACTTGCGATAAAACTCTTTAAACATATATAAACTTTATATATATATATATATTATAAAGTGTATGAATGCGTGACTAAAATTTTTACACAGAAGTTATATAACTATCTATTAATATATAAATATATATTGTATAGATGTGTGTGTGTGTATGTATGTATGTATTTGTATGTGTGTGTGTGTGTGTATGTGTGTGTGTGTGTGTGTGTGTGTATATGTATATGATGTGTGTGTATATGTATATGATGTGTGTGTATGTGTATGTGTATGTGTATGTATGTGTGTGTATMTGTGTGTATATGTGTGTGTATATGTGTGTGTATGCGTATGTATGTCTATGTGTGTGTGTGTGTGTATATATATATATTACATAAACTATATTAAAGCCTTTTTGTTAGTAATTTTCTAATTTTCAATGTGTGTGTGAAACTCATATACATTTCCCCTTTTTTTTGTTGATTTTTTTTGCTTGCATTTTGAAAACTCATGTTTTTTTCTCTAAAATAAAATAAAAACATTTACTTTAAAAGTTTAAGCGCATTTCCCTTTAGGTTTATGAGTAAAAAAATATAAATATATATATAATATATACTAAATATTAATAATAGTCAAAGAGTTTTAGTCATAAGGCATATACTGTATATTAATATTTGTTTTTTTTTWAAAAACAAACTTTTATTTTTGTTTTGTTTGTTTGCTTACTGAGTGTGTGTGTGTGTGTGTGTGTGACAGTGTGTATGTGTATAATATATATTACTTGTAATATACTGTCAGACATAAGGATTTTAAAAAATTTATATATAAATGTTATAAATTATACAACAAATTGTTTGCATAATTTTGTTACATTAAAAAAATTATGCAATTTTTCATAACCTCTCTCTCTCTCTCTCTCTCTCTCTCTCTCTCTCGAAGCATACAATCACTCAGTCAGTCATAAATATATTTTATTATATTATATTGTATTGTATTATATATAATAAAATAATAAAAATAAAAATCTGTAAAAACATTTTTTCCGTACAATTTATTGCTTAATTAAGTTTCAGTAAATGTATGTATGGATGACTGCAAAAAAATGTTTTATATTAAATGCATTTAAAATAAAAATTACATTAAAAACTGTTAAATATAATATGAAAAAAGTTTATATTAGAAATTTATTTATTATATATTAAATGACTGGTAATATATTTATCTATAAAAAAATAATAATCAAATGTGTGTTTAAACACACAGTTTATTTTACTATTAATAATTTAATAATAATTTTGTTTTTTGTTTGTTTGAATATAAATCACTCATAAAAATTCCTAATTTCCTAATATATATATACAAACAAACAAAATAAATCAAATATTATATTTAAAATTAGACACTTAAAAAATAATAATAATAAAACACACAACAAATTGCAGTCAACATTTGAAAAATCACGCATAACTGCTAAAAAATTACATTACATTTTAAAAAATTATTTAATATATATATATATATATATATATATATATATATATATATATACTGTATATATATTACCAGTTTATGTGATATATGATTTGATGGTACAATTGAAATAAATTATATGTTTTAGTAGTATATACTATATGTATAATATATATATATATATATAACCCCACTATCATCAGATAAATTTAGTACAGTATATATATARTATTATACATACCAGTGCTCGCACAATATATCACATAACTTGGTGATTCATAATAGTATACTGTACACTGGCACCGGTATGTATCATAATCATCATCATAATCGTAATCAATGGTGACATATTAAGACATATGTATACTTATATGTATTATATAAGTTATTTAGTGATATATATACTGTAATTATTTTTTTTGATGATTTTTTTTYWWAAAAAAAGATATATATGTGTTATCTGTGAGGAAATAAATTAATGATATATAYGTAGTGTATATATACTGTATATATATTTATACCCAAAATAAATACTATAATTAACAACAACAAAATCGTTTACCCTTTCTCTTCAATAATGATTATAAAAAAAACATTATTATATGTATGACTCATAGCTCAGGGATTTCCTGGCAATCGTTTTGCACCAAAAAAAAAATTTTTTTTTTTGGGCTAAGTTTCCCAAAAACGGCTTTCCAAACATATATATATATATATATAATAATAATAATAATACATTGAATTATATCAGAGACAAGTGTTTTTTGTTGTCTGTAATAAGTTTTATTAAATAATTATTATTAATCATAAATGGATTTTTTTAAAAAAATAATTTTTTTTTGTTTATCCCATTCATAATACAAAAACCGTATTTTTTTAAATATATAGAGATATATAWAAATTGTTTAAAACAACAACAAAAAGAGTTAATACAAATATTAATAATATTATAATAAATATTATTATTATTATTATTAATGCAATTGATTATTGGGTAGTCATTTATTATTTATTATTACTATTATTTATTATCATATTATAATAGTTTATCATTTGATTATGATTATGATTTCAATTGTCAATCCATATACGATTATATATATACAGAGTATAGTATATTAAATCAAATAAATAAGTCAATTGCCATTTAAACCATTTATCCATATATGAGACTATTATGTGTGTCTGTCTATTAATTAATAAATTTATTACACCTATTGTCTAGGGGGTCGGTATGTATGTATGTATGTGTGTGTGTCTATGTGTATGTATGTCACATACAGTATATGTGTGATAATGATTAATGTATTAAATCTCTCTCTCTCTCTCTCTCTTAAATAAACAAAACAAAATAAAAAGCAATTATGGTTTTGATTAACAGACAGACAGACAGACASACACACACACACACACACACACACACACACACAAAACAAAACTGTTTTTAACTAAAATCAATAGGCTTTAAATCATTTGGACAGTTTAGTTGTCGGTTGTCCCCGATTTTTTTGGGTCCCTTTCCTCTCCCCCCACACCATCATCCATCCCCACAAAATAAGCTCCCAGTGCACACACACACATATGCACATACAGTGCTAAATAATTGGGGAATTTTTTTGTTGTTATTGTTGACAAATTATAATATTAAAGATAATAAATATATAGTACAGTATATATATATATATATATAAAGTAAATGTTTGTTAATCATTATTAAATAAACTGAATAAATAATAATATAATATAAAAAAAATTGAAATAATAATAATGAAAAACTCATAAATTTTTTTGTTTTTATTATTTATTATTTTAATTATTTATGTGTGTGTTTTTTTTGGTGCTAAAAACATTGACACAAATACTTTCATTTTTATTATAACATATATTATTTTAAATAATAATAATATTTATTATAATAATAATATTATTAACTGTTTATTACTGTTTAATATACTGTGTAATACTTTTTTAAATACTGTATAAATAATATATATATAATACAGTATGTTTTTCATGCCTATCATTAATAAATGACTTTTCAATCCTATTATTATTTATTAATTTAATATTATATTATTATTATTACTTTCAATAAATAAATAAAATTCATGAAAAAATATTGTTTTTTTTGAATAAAATTAAGTGCAATGTGTTAAACATTGTGTTAGTTATTATTATTTTTTTTGTTGAGTTAATAAAATAATATAATTATTATAATAATAAATGAAATGAAATAATAAAACACAAATTTTTTAAATATTATTTTATTTATTAAAATAAATTTATATAAAAATATATATTAAAAGCACATTTTAAATCAAACAAAACATATGAATATTTTTTTTACTTTTATATGTTATATAAATAATAATAATAAAATAATTTCATTGCAATTTCAAACAATAGTTATTACAGTATTAAAATAATAAAAAGTTACAAAATTATTATTATAATTAAATTATAAGTTTTTATTTAAAAAACACAAAACTACACCTTTAAAAAACAATATAATTGTAATATATATTTATTTTCTTAATGACATCTAAATAATAATTATTTAAATTTAATAAATAATAGTTATAATAATAATAATAATAATTCACAAAAAAATATTAATGTATAAAATTATTATATTATGTATTCAATTCAAATACTTATATATTTTTATATATATATTCAGATATAGTACTCATAGATAATATTCATAGATAAACAAATTGCAAACAAAAAATTACTGTAAATTAAAATAATAAAATAATTTAAATATTATTATTCATAAATCATAAGACAAATACTATAATATATTATAAATATTTATTTATTATATCATATCATATGTTTAGTATATAAGTTCATTAAATATATGGATATATTTAGAGATAAATCTTTGAAAATATTTTTTGATTTTTTTTATTTGAATGCAAAGATAATATTCAAAAAAATAATAAATTGAATTTTGGTTTTTGTTAAAAAATCATTAATCAATTCATATAATAATTTGTTGTTTTTTATTTATTTAAGTACAATATATTAGTATATATCTACTTTAACTAACAATTTTTATTATTATTATTTTTATAACTATTTGGCAAACGTTTGACAAATATTATATATATATATATACTAAACAGTCATAAAAATAATTTTCAAAAAAATAATTCATTACTTAAAATTGTCAAAAAATATATATATATATAAATTATCTAAATATCATATACACAGTCTATTAATTATTATTATTTTATTAATTATAATTTTAAAAATATGTGTGATTTCAACCTTAAAAAACAAACAATTAATACAAATATATATATATATTTAAATATTTTGATCACATTTTTCATTGCCGGGGTTTTTCACCAAGAAATACAACTAACAAAAAAATTATACTATATTTTTAAAATATAATTTATTTGAAGGCAATCTCTCTCTCTCTCTCTCTCTCTCTYTCTTTCTGTTTGTGTTTAAAAAATAACTACAATTTAAGAAATTTAATGATACGATCTGTCATTTAGATCCAGAGAGAGAGAGAGAGAGAGAGAAAAAAAAATTACATTTTTGTTTCGCTAATATGTAGTGAAAAAAATTTAAAACTTTTTTTTTTAAATATAAATTTTACTTAAATTTGTTGAATAATCAATGACTCTCTCTCTCTCTCTCTCTCTCTCTCTCTCTCTCTCTCTCTCTCTCTCTCTCTTTAATGATCTACCCCTTGGAAAGTATAGATCATTACTACTACTACTACTACTACTACTACTACTATAAACTTAACTTAAGTGTAGTATTATTTTAGGGGAAATAAAATTTTATATAAAATTTAAAAAAAAGTTTTATATACAGTATAAACCAGTAAGTTATAAATACAGTACATTTACACACACACACACATACAGTTAATGATGAAAAATTACTGATCATAATGATTGAATTAATTTGGATAATTTACACACAAAATACCGGTGCCCGGGAACAGTTGGTATGCATGCCTGTCCCCCCCCATCAAACTGTTGTTGGCTTTACATATATATATATATTTTTTAAATTTTAGTTTATTTATTTTTTAATTTGCATCCAATACTAAATTTAGCTAAACTTTAGATAAACTGTATATCTATTAATACATATATATATACTGTACACTCATTTATTAAGTATATATATATTTATATATATATATATATATATATATATATATATCCCCGATAGACATTATTTTAGTATCAAATTATTTCAAATAATTATTGTATATAACATTTTTGTAGACATTTATTATTTAAAAAAAAATTATTAGTTTTATCGGATATACAATAATATACTGTCTATAATAATATAATATAATATAAAAATTATATATACTTTGTGTGTATATATATATATTTAGTAAATATATAAATATTTTTTGATATTTACCGATCGGAAACCGGTTTAAATGTTTTATTATTATTATTATTATGTATTATTTAAAAAATTTTGCAAACAAATAGCAATTTTATAATTTTTTTTAAATACAACAAATAATAATTTATATATATATATAAAATACTTTACTATATTTGTAGAAAAATAAATAAATAAAATATTTTCATTTAATAACTAAATGTGATTATAGTAACTATAAATATATATTTTATTATATATCATATAATAATAATTTTATAATCAATTCATAGATTTTTTAACAAAAACAACAACAAAAATAACATTTAGTTTTTATTATTATTACTATATATTTGTTATTATTATTATCAATAACTTTTAAAAAATCAACAAAAAAATCATTTCATTTTCAAATTTTTACTTTTTTATTTGTTGTTGTTGTTGTTATTATTGTATTTATTTATTTTTTAAATTTTTATTTAATTATTTTATAAAAATAATAATAATAATCGATGGCATCTATTTCCAAAATATTATATACAGAATATATATATATATATAATTAATTATATTTTTTTATTTATACTGTATATATATATTTAATATTTTTTATTTATTTATTAATAATAATTATTTTCCTATTCATAATACTAGTCAAACAAACAAAAACAAATAAAAAACAAACTTTAAAATCAATTATTATTATTTTTATGTTATTATTTTGTTGTTGTTTTATATTACATGTTTTGTCGTCAAAATCTATATGTATTTTAAGAGAGAGAAAACAAAACAACAACAAAAAGGATATCTATTTTTATCATTAATTATATTTTCTGAAAAAATAAAATTTAGTTTTCACTTTACGATTCAATAAAAGTGATTATATTTTGTTTCATACATAGTATATGAATATTTAATATTTGCAATTGAATTATTGAATTTCAAATTAAAAATATTATTGAATTTTTGTTTGTATGATAAGACACATACATAATATACATTATAAAAAAAAATTAATTAATTATGTTTCAATTATTATTATTTTTTAAAATAATTAAATTTACATAAAAACTTTCGCTCATTTAACTAAACTATTTTTTTAAATATTATATTATCTATCAATCCGTCAATAATTTCTCTACTCATCAAAAAAAATATATTTTAATAATAAATCTACAAAAAAAATAATAATTTATGATTTTTTTATCTATAATTCAATTAATTGGTACAACAGTTTTCACATTTCACACAAACATAATTTTAAATAAATATATTTATATATTTTTACGCAACATTTGACAATCAATTTAATTGTGACCCAAAAAATCATATATCAAACAACAACAAAAAATCAAAAAAATATATAAATATAAATAAATTCAATAAAAAACATAAAACAAATCGACACACAAATTATGCTCAAACGTGTTGTATGTTTTCTATATAATAGTTATATACTATCAATAAATTGTAGAAAATGTTAAACATAACAAAAAAATAATAACATAAAAACATACATAAAATGATTTTTTTTAAATATTTTCTATGTGTGTGTATATATTAATAGTGAAAAACAAATATATATATATATATATAATGTATAGTAAGTGAAAACATCTGCCCATCATTTTTGTGTTGTTGTTGGTGTTGTTGTTGGTTAACGCATACATAAATTGCATACATAAGCGCACATACAAACACATACCCACACCAACAACAACAACACAATAGACAATGAAAATCATTATAAATAATTTATTCATTCATTCAAAATATTATATTAATGGAAAAACTCAATAATATAGACAACTTTCCCTTTTTTGTTTAATTGCCATCAATTGGTGAATACCCCCCCCTCTCTATAGCACCCCACCCCATCCACAGAAAAGATCCAGACATACATGTGTGCCACACAACTGACCACATGAGAGTTGTTGGTTGGTTATTGTTGTCGTCTATTTATACACTCAACTATAGCAGTAATATACTGTATATTTAGATGACAACTCCCAAACTCCCTGTCCCTTTCAAATGTGTAGATTATGTCTGATATGCATTATATATATATATATATATATAGTATAGTGGAGGTGTTGGTCCATCATCATCATCATCATCATGTTATCCCATTATAAGCTTATGTAGTTTTAGGCACAATTTGGTTTAAAATTATTGCACACATTAAATTATGATAACTAAACTATGATAACACAATAACACATACACACACACACACACATACACCTCCTAAATCATAGGGTACGACATATACAGTACAGTACAGTACATAGCATCATAAAAACCCCATTACATGCACATAGACTTTAATATAATTTATATATATATTTATTTAAAAAATATTATTACAATATTAAACACTACATATAATTTACAGTATATACAGTATATATAGTAAATGTTGAAAATTTCAAAAATGTGTAATGATTTTTATAGAGGGATTGAAAAAAATTGACTAATTATATATATATATACATACAGTATATAGAAATAGTTATAATAATAATAATAATATAAAAAGTACATTAATTATGGTATATATATTATAGAGATTTTTTTTATAGATTTGATAAATTAATAATTATATACCCAATTAATATTAAAGGGAGGGAGAGAGGGAAAGGGGGGGTCAGGGCGATCATCATCATTTAGATATTTTAGATTTTTTAAAAATAATAATTTTTAGTTTTGAAAGGCACTGACATTCAACAACAACTACAACAACAAAATGTTGATATATAACATACAAATGAATGCCAGAATCCCAGTGTGTGTGTGTGTGTGTGTGTGTATGTGTGCCCTATGGCCATAAACTACCTGTGCTTATATAATATTAATATATACCTGTATATACTATAATAGTATATATATAATAAAACCAGTTGAGAATGCTAGAAAGCATTGCCAGAAACAAACTTTAAAAACTCATATATTAGGGTTTGCATTTTAATAAGATTTTTTAATTAAAAATAAATAACTCAATATTATATAAAATTTTTATTTTATTTTAAACATATAAATTATTAAATACAAGATTTAAATAAAATTAATTGATAAAGTAATTAAGAAATTTTTTTTTAATTATTTTTAAAGTTAATCATTAATAATAAACAAATCCAAATAGTATTAAAAATGAGAATATTGTTTTTTATATAAAATTATATAGATTAATAACAATGGATGTAATAACAATGCTTTAAATATCATTGTTAGTATTAATATTGTTTAATATATCTTCAATATCGTCATCCATTTCATCATCTGATTCATTTTCTTCTTCAAAATCCATTTCTGATGAAGTTTCGCCAGATGTTTCGTCAGAAGTTTCGTTTGATGTTTCCTCACAAGATTCAGAAGCATTAATTTCAAGAGAAACATCAATGACAAGTTGATTTAAAACATCATGAACTATTTCTTCTATACTCATAACTTGACCATAATTATTAAATTCAATATTTTGAAGGCTTTCATCAAATTCTTCGTCAAATATTTGCGCTATATCAATAACATTACCGTTATCATCAAATTCTATGTTTGCAAGAATAGCATCTAATTCATCGTCAAAATCTTGTGAATCAGACATATTTATTTATCTATTAAATAATTAAAAATAATAATTATATAAAATTAAGACGTTTTTAAATTATAATATTACTTACGACTGTTCTGTCCGATAGCTCGACTTCAAATGACTTGACTTACAATATCTTCTTTATATCACAATAAAATGTTGACGCAACAAAAAGGTAATCACATAAATAAAGAAAATAATATTTATATCAATTAGGAATAAACATAACATATTTAAATTTATAAATAATTTATAATAGTTACGACTGTTCTTTCCGATAGCTCGACTTCAAATGACTTGACTTATAATTATTACTTTATATTACAATAAACTGTTGACGTAATAATGTTGACTCAATAATAATATTGATGTTACAAAAAGGCAATCACATAAATAAAGTAATTATTTTATATTAATATTTATATTTATTATGAATAAAGATAACTAATTTAGATTTATAAATAATTTATTCTAATTACGACTGTTCTCTCCGATAGCTCGCCTTAAAATGACAGATTTTAAATGACTTGACTTACAATTACTACTTTATAACACAATAAAATGTTGACGCAACAAAAAGGTAATCACATAAATAAAGAAAATATTATTCAAATTAATTTTTTCAAAAATATTTTTATTTAATTAATTTCCTTTTAATGAAATTTATACAAATTATTTAATCAATAGTTATAATTTCATAGTCAATAATTGTAATTATTTCTTCAATAAAAATAATTTCTGAAGACACGATTTGATCATTTATCATAATATTTTGATTATCTATATTATAGTTATTGTTTACATTAATTTCAAGAATATCAAAGTAATTAGGATGTTGAAGAAGATGTGCTTTTACTCCAAAATTAAGTTCGTTTTTATTCATCCATAAATTACGACAATATGCACAGTTGAGATCTTTAAATTGATCGAATGCAGTCTTTATAAGTGACATCAAACATGAAGGACAAAAGCGGTGAATACAAGGTTTTTCCATTAGAGCAAATTGAATAAGTTCGACATTCAATTGACAAATGTTGCACATATTAATAGTAGACATTTTATTCAAATAATCATAAATGTCTTGATCTTAAATATGACTTGAATTTTAATATTCAATTAATATATAATACAATAATCTGTAATATGATTAGTTAAAAATAAATATTACGTACATAGTACGATAGTACATTCCCTTCGATGGCTCGACTTGAACTGAGACTTGAAATAATAATTTCACTTTATTTAAAATTATTAAATGTTAACGTAATATTAATGTTAACGCAATTATTAATGTTGACGCAATTATTAATGTTAACGCAATTATTAAATGTTGACGTAATATTAATGTTGACGCAATATTAATGTTAACGCAATTATTAATGTTGATTGTATGTATTGTAAGTATTGTAAGTATTGTAAGTATTGTAAGTATTGTAAGTATTGTAAGTATTGTAAGTACTGTAAGCATTGTATGTATTGTATGTATTGTATGTATTGTATGTATTGTATGTATTGTATGTATTGTATGTATTGTATGTATTGTATGTATTGTATGTATATATATTACCATTTATTACTATGTATTATAGTACTATATGTTACTATATATTACTATATATTACTATATATTACTATATATTACTATATATTACTATATATTACTATATATTACTATATATTACTATATATTACTATATATTACTATATATTACTATATATTACTATATATTACTATATATTACTATATATTACTATATATTACTATATATTACTATATATTACTATATATTACTATATATTACTATATATTACTATATATTACTATATATTACTATATATTACTATATATTACTATATATTACTATATATTACTATATATTACTATATATTACTATATATTACTATATATTACTATATATTACTATATATTACTATATATTACTATATATTACTATATATTACTATGTATTACTATATATTACTATATAAAAGTGCATTATTTTTGTTTAAATTTAAATTTGTATTCTATAGTAGTAAATAATATACTATTTTTTTAATTTAATAAATTTTGTATATTAGCAGCCATTTTTATGTATATATAAAATAAAATTTTATATAGAATCATAATATTTTTAATTTTTAAGATTATCTAAGCTTATTAAATCTGATAACATAATTTTTTGTACTTTGGCCGCCATTTTCTCTATGTTCCTGAAGAGATATCAAAATTTCAATGCTGATCTTCTATACCTTATTTTTGATGGAGAATCTAAATCTGAAATCAAAATTTTAAAATTCGCACTTTGAAAACCAACACACAGACACACACACACACACACACACACACACAAACATATAGAATCCATAAAACAAACCTTTTAAAGTTTGTTTGAAAATGTATAACATTTATGCAGGCGTTATGTTCATCATCAGTCAATACATACACACACACACACACACACATTGATGGGCTTAGAGAGAGAGAGAGAGAGAGAGAGAGAGAGAGAGAGAGAGAGAGAGAGATCATTCACTTTCAGTCCTCAGTTTATATATACCGTATACACGACTCTATAATATATTAATACATATTATGAAATAATAACATTTTGTTTTAACTGTTTTTTTATGCTGTTGTTGTTGTTATTAGGACGACATCAGCTATTTAGCTAACGGAGCAAATTATTGTATAACCAAATCAGGGCTCTCTCTCTCTCTAACTTAGGGCACTACAGGGGGGAACCGGTAATCTGCAACTTATAGTTTTTATATGGTAATACACTAACTTAACAATATATAAGGGATTATTATATACATAGTATATATATTATACTACTCTCTAGGGTTAGGTATGTATGCATATTATGTAATATCTCTCGGATACCTAAACAGCAATGATTTTTTTTGTTAGACATTACACACACAAAAATAATAATCGCCAAAACAATGATATAATTATTGATTTTACGGTTTACATATGTATTACCACAAAATGTTTATATTTTCAATGGGCCTACAAAATATCATATATATGCACAATATATATATAGTATTGTATTAAAAATAAATATGCTTTAAAAAACCATTTTGATATTTTAGTTTATTTATTATATACATTATAGTATTATAGTAGTACACAAATGATTTTTGTTTTGTCGAAACTCAATATTTCAATTGTATGTATAATATCAGGGTTAAGCAAGGTTTTGGATTTTAGGGGGGTAGACCGGGGTAAAATTTACAAAATTCTCAAAAAATCTTGGGGGGGGGTATTGGGTGGGGTAAGATTTTTATTGCATTTTTAAACGGCAATTTTTTCAAAAATCCAAAATCAAGGGGGGGGTCTAGAGAAAATTCCCTAAAAATTCCTTAAGTTCCCGAATATTCCCATGTAAATTCAATAAAATTCCCACAAGTTCCCGTATAAATTCCCGGGAAAATAGGTAAAATTTCCAAAAATATAAAAAAAAAACTTAAAAAACTTAAAAATTAACAAAAATTTAAATTTTAACAAAAAATAAATATTTTTTAAAAAAATTTTTTAAAATTAATAAAAACTTAAATTTTAACAAAAAAAATAAAATAATGTATTTAAGATTTAAAAATAGTTGATAAAAGCATTAATGATACACTATGAGTTATTTTTAGTATTTTAATAATTTTTAACTTTTAACATAATTAATTTTTTAAACAATACTTAATGTTTATAGTTTGTTATATATTTTTATTTTTATACAAATACTGACTGAATACTACTTATTTAACTCAAATTTCGTTAAAGTTTAATTATATTAAGTACAAAATTGAAAATATTTTTAAATTTTTTATTTAAAATTTAAAAATTATTAATAAAAACATAAGTATTTATTGTTTTATTAACTTCTTAAACTTATATTTAAATTGTAATATGATTACTCTTTTCAACAAATAGGTAATTTTTAATTTTTTAGTTTATTTTAATTAAAATAATGTTATTTTTTGATGACTTTTAACGTTATTTTAACTATTTTTAATCAATAATTAGATTTTTATAAATATTAAAAACATAAAAACACTTACTAAAATAGTATCAACTAAAATTAAAATTTTTATAAATTTCAAAAAAAATTTTCGGCGCCTTCGGCGCCGAAATTTTAGGGGGGGGGGGGGTCATTTCTCCTCGTTTTTAAGCGACAATTTTTTCAATTTGGTCAAAAAGTCTGGGGGGGGTAAAATCCCAATTTCTCGATCTTAGGGGGTATTTTGGCCTTACCCCCCCCCCCCCCCCCCCCTTACTTAACCCTGGTATAATATATATATAGAAAATTATAATGTGTTTATTGTCCATCAAAAAAAAAAAATAAAATAAAATTATATGATAAAAAAAATTATAAATACTAATACATAATATACAGTACATTATCTCAAACATCATCATTATTATCATCATAGCATGCAATGAATGTCCAAATTGATTGAATCGATAATTGATGCTTTATTTTTTTGGTTACCAATACTATATATTTTATATATATATACAATATATATACAATACAATATACAATGTTATATATAATGTAATGTAATGTTAAAAGCCCATCAATAATTTAAATAAATTTGTTTTACTGTATAGTTGTCTGGTTGGTTGCTTTCAAAACAAAAATATAAAATAAAATAAAATAAAATTCAATATACCCTAAACTGTATCATCAATTACTTATTATGGGAAGACATATATTTAATATAATTTTTTTTCTCTCTCTCTCTTTCTATCAATTGAGACGATAATTACAGGTCCGGTCTGACATCACTGGGCGAGTGATGTGTGTGTGTGTCTATGTATATGAGCTTTCAATACTACTATGATATACATTATATATATATACTGTATATTCAAATGTTGCGGACAATTATCTCAATTTAACCAAAGATATACTGTATATGTATATACTGTATTATAATATATTCAATCCAATATATTATATATCGTGTGTATATATAGAGCTATAAATAGATAGATAGACAGACACATGTTATTGGCCACCCGTTACCCCACACACACACACACACACTTGAATGGTCGGGTCGATTGATAATTGTTTCGACGACTAAATACAACAATAGCCCTAAACGGACGGATAGACCCATTAGCTGCCAATTCATCACAACATTTATCATTTTATATGATTGTCTACTACTACTAGTAGTATAGTATTTGACTAAAAAAATTTATGGCACAAAATATCCCTATTGTTTCCTCTATTATTCTCTCTCTCTYTCTYTCTYTCTCTCTCTCTCTCTCTCTTTATTGTTGTCCAGTCAACCATTTCAGTCCGTTTTCATTAAGTTTGATATATATATACCAATAGTATAGATATAGATATCAATTGAATTTATTGGTAAAAAGACACAATGAGGAGGACAGTTAGCTTTCTCAGTGATCTGGTAATATGGGGGTGGGGATGGCCTAATGGGGGACAGTAGTCATTTAGCTGTTATACGGGGGGTGGGAGGATAGTCGTTCATTAAATGTTTTACAAGACACTGACTTTTTTTATATATATAGATATATTACACAACAACAAAAATCTATTATATAATCGCTTATATTTGATATAATGTAATATATTATATGTATTATTATATATATACTGTATATAATATACTGTTAAGTTAATAGATAATGAATTAACAACATATGGATAGAAATACTATATATTTTTTATATAATTTTTTGTTGTTATATCTCATGAATTCATTGTTTTTTTTTAAATAATGTTGTTTTCATTCATTGAATATTTATTTATTTATATATTTTTTTGTTGAATTCATTTTTAGTAGTAAATGAATGGATAAATGAATAATGAATTTGTTTTTATGAAATGTGTGTTTAATGAGATGTGTAATGAAAGAGATGATTGCATAGAAATAACTAAAAATTATTATTTTTTTTAAATATATTTACTAAACAATACCATATTTTGTATGTATTTATGTATGTATGTATGTATGTATGTGTGTGTGTGTGTGTGTGTGTGTGTGTGTGTGTGTGTGTGTGTGTGTGTGTGTGTGTGTGTGTGTGTGTGTGTGTGTGTGTGGTGTTAGGTTAGGTACTGTACATATGTTATGAAAATATATTTATAAGAAAATGTTATCTCATTTATATATATATATATATATTAGTTATTATAATAATAATAATAATATTGTTATTATTTTTCCTTAACATTGAATTGTTTAATAAGTTTTTTTTAAATTCAACTAAAAGAAAGAAAGAAAGAAAGAAAGAGAGAGAGAGAGAGAGAGAGAGAGAGAGAGAGAGCACAACTTATATTTTTTTTGTTGACTTTTTTTTAAAAAAAGTTAGTTAAGAGTAAACTTTTTGTTAAGGTTAAAAAATTTTTATTTTTTTTGGTTAATATTTTTTTAAACAGTATTTGTTAGCTTTGGTTGAGAGGATACCACACTCACACACACACACACTAGTCATGGATTGATAGATAGATAAATAGTTAAATAGATATACAGATAGAGAGAGAGAGAGAGAGAGAGAGGGTATTAAAAGATTATATATTATATAAGAGTGAGTGAATGAGCCGATAGAGAGAGAGAGAGAGAGAGAGACGACTTTTTTTGAGTAATCACTAAAAATGAGATATAATTTTATTTTATATGAAAAAGAGATAATAATAATAATTGAGAGGTTAGTTGTTATTGTTGTAGGCGTTTATGAGTCGTGAAGATAATACCTTTATTATCGTTAATAATAATACAATTATTATTATTATTATTATAAGTTTTAACTTATATTAAATAATAAGACAATAGTTTTATATATATATGTTTTTCTTGTTTTGTGATTATTATTATTATTTTTTTTGTTGTAAAAGTTTAATTTCCTCTATTACTGTGTTAAATGAAATAACATTTTTAAACTAATTTTATTTTATTTTTTTATTTTATTTTATTTTTTCAAAAAACCAATTTTCCTTTTGAACGATCATTTGCTTGCTCTGTACTAATAAGTGTGAGATAAATATGTATATATGATATTAATATATATATATATATATATATATATATATAGAGAGAGAGAGAGAGAGAGAACCTGTAGTTTTTCCTAACAAACCATAACCTTATGAAGCAATATATCACTCAAATAGGAGAGAGAGAGAGAGAGAGAAATTTTTAGGAAAATTAAAAAAATAAATTATAATAACTTATTATTATTTTCTGTTTAAATGCCATACAATTAGTACACCCATACTATCCAACAACCATACCGTTCCTCCCCTCCCACACTCCATCCCCCATCACTTTTTCATACCCTACACACGCACACCACATAATTGACTGTAAATTGAAAATTAATACACATTTCTAATTTTGTTGTATATTTATAAAAAAAACAAATTAAATCAAAAAAAAATTAATGAAAAAAATACTTAAAAGTAAATGAATGATAAAAATATTTTTTTTATTTTGTATATTACTCTACTAATTTTATAAACATATTTTTTATGTGTGTGTATATAAATACAGATTAAATACCTGTATCTACACTATATATATATTTCCTCTATATTTGAAAATCTATTCAATTTATACTAATTTATTTTTATTTTACTATCACATACCTGTGCTCACACACATATATATACACACACATACACACACACACATACACACACATACACACACACACACATATATATACACACACATATACACATACATACACACACATACACACACATACACACACATACACACACACACATACACACACATACACACACATACATAAATTATATATTATACATTGATAATCTGGTCAGGTATACCTTAAAAAACACCATAAGCCACACACACACACACATACCGTACATATGAATACTTAAAACCCATTTTTAATATCACCCATTAGTATTACATATGTTACAACATAAGTGTTTTTGGAGGTCTCCAAAAGTTTGTCAACCTCCCAGTGCTGGTTTTATTTTTTTTTTTTTTGGGCAACCAGTCAACCAGTATTGACCTGATATGCACACACACACACACACACACACACATGGAGATACCAGTGYCGGAAGGAAGACACCCAAAACATGTGACCGGTTAAGTGCACGGAGGCATAGCTATCGGGTATATATATCTATCTATCTTTTCGCCCGATGACTGACTGAGTGAGTGAGTAAATGAATGACTGAATGAGACACCCGTTCCGCATGTTTGACAACTCAATCGCTAAACTAAATCGATAGGACAGGTCGTCTCTAAACAAAAAAAAAATATGCCTAACATTGTCGTCCCGATTGAATAGCACAACAACAACGACGACAACGAAAATATTAAATCGCCTAAAAAAATTTTTGCGTTTTTTTTGGTGGACCTAAAGCTATGGTCATACACTTTCTAGGGCTCCGGTATTTACGAGAGAGAGAGAGAGAGAGAGAGAGAGAGAAAGTTGTTATTACATTCACATTATGCAAAACCACAGCAAATCCATTATATATATTGACTATTATCTCTCTCTCTCTCTCTCTCTCTCTCTCTCTCTCTCTCTCTCTCTCTCTCTCTCTCTCTCTCTCTCTCTCTCTCTCTCTCTCTCTCTCTCTCTCTCTCTCTCTTTCTCTCTCTCTTCTCTCTCTTTTTCTCTCTCTCTTTCTTTCTCTCTCTCTCTTTCTCTCTCTCTCTCTCTATCTTTCTCTCTCTTCTCTCTCTCTCTCTCTCTCTCTCTCTCTCTCTCTCTTTATGTCTCTTTATATATATATGAGAGCAGTTATCATGAATAGGATAGACAGTCATCATCATCAACATCAACAACAACCACATGAAAAGCGGCTGATTTTTATCGACACAAAAATAATTGAAATATTTAGTTATTATTTTATTTTTTGTGACCGATTATATCTCGCGCGTCCCACTCATCATCACTCATCAAAAATAATAAAAATATATATACAAAGTGACGACTAGTTATATAGTTGTATATATCTAGTGGTATATCTCGATACCCCCCACCCAGCAGCAGGAGGGGTAGGCATAACATAGCTGGGAGGAGATAATAGGGGAAAATAGGGGGGTCCGCGCAATATGTTATAGCCATATAATACAATAATAATAGCCACATAAATACCAGTATTTAAATATTTTTTTTTTAAAAAAAGTATTTATTTATTTTGTTTAAATACAATTGTGATATTTATTTATATATATATTTTTTTGTTGTTTTTTTTTGTTTGATATCTATCTTTACACAAAATAATAGCCAAACAAAAAAAAATTAAAATATTTAATGTCAGGTATTTTTCTATATATATATATATATATATATATAAGATATTTTTTGGTGATATTGTTTTTATTTTCTAAATTTTTCAACATAAATGTATTAAAATTTTGTAACTAATTTAAAAAAAAATAATTTTGTTTTTTTTTTGTAGTTAGAGAGAAGATAACAAAATAATACAATATTTTGTTTTTAGTTGTTATTACTGTTGAAAAATAATGTATTTTTTATCTGTTATTTGTTTGCATTTGGATTATACAACAAGTGCTATAAAATATTTTTTTTGCATATAATATATATATATATATTTTTTTCTTACCAACATATCTTTATTACATATAAATAAAAAAAAATGTTTTTTGCATCCGAGATAAATATAATATTGTTTTGCTGGGGATTTATTTTATTTTGCATAATAATAAACATTATATACATATATTTTCCATATTATTATTATTAATTGTTTGCTTGATTTATAAAAACATATACAATAACAAATAATTTATACATTATATATCATATACTTATATATCAAACCAAAAAAAATATTACGGTTTTTAGATTACTATATAATAAAAATACAATAAAATTGTTGTGTGTTTTACTTAAAACATTTAAAAAAATAATATATGTTTTATATATAATATGATGTAAATAAAATTTATAGTGAAAAAAACTAAACAAATTTAGCACAATTTTATTTATTTATTTTCACAGTATATTTATTATTATTATTATTTTGTTGTATTATTATTATATAAAATAAACTATATATCAAAGTAAGCGATTTTAATTACTACAAAAAAAACAACAAACAAATATATATATATATATATATATCCAAGAAAATGTATTATTATTATTATTGTTATATAAAATAGTGTAATCAACAATAAAATATATGATATACACTGTTATATTATAATATATATATATATTATAATAAATAAATAAAATTAATTAATTATTTAAATAGTTTTGTTGTGTAGAAATAGGGCTCTAATATCTATATGAGAGATGAATATCTCTATGAATATATAAATAATTGTTATAATAATAATAATAATAAGAAAATTAATTGAATGGCAAATAACATATATATATATATATATATATATATATATATATAAATTATATAACAATATAATATAACAGTATATTGTTGAATAAAACTTTATAATATGTATTAAACTTTTTTTTTTATTTTTAGTATTTATTTATTTTATGTCTTATTGTATTAAATATTATTGTATATACTGTACTTTACTTTTGTAATACAATGTGTCTATAAATTTATAATTTTTAAATACACAATAATAATATCAATGAATTTGATGTACAGTAAGTGTATAAAAACATTTAGAGAGAGAGAGAGAGAGAGAGAGAGAGAGAGAGAGAGAGAGAGAAATAAATTATAAATTATACTACAATACCGGTAATGTTATAATAAATAAAAGTTTTTTTTTATTATATAGTATTATATTTTTTGTGTGTATTTAGTTAAACAAAATAACTAACTTTTTATATATATATATACAGTATATATAATCTGCATGTGTCTGTCTGTATAGCATTTAATAATAATAAAAATAATAATAATAATAATTGTATTGTTTGTGTTAAATACAAAAAAAATGCATTGTAATCTCATTTATATAAATATTTTATTATTATTATTAAAGGGCAAACACTGGGAGATACCACACATACCATACCATACCATACCATACCATACCATACCATACCATATAACAGGTACACACAGTATATACACTATAAGTCGTCGGCATTTAAAGTTAAATACAATATATATATATATATATAAATATTATATATATTTAAAAAAATAACTAATAGTAATGACAAAAAAACACTACTATAATATAATATTTATATATATATATATGTTTAAATTTTATTATATATGCTATTTTTTATTGTTATATTATATTACAATATTATATAGTTATTACTGTACACTGTATTATACATGAAATTTATGTTTATATTATTATTATTATTATTTACACATAGTTTTTATTTATTTATTTTTTGATAACTGCTGTATACCTGTACTGTTCAATACATACATACATACATACAGTATATACATATGGATTTTGACACACACACACACAGCATATCACCCAACTGTCCCCATAAACACTGCATCTATGATCTACCTGTGCTCTCAACATCTCTCTCTCTCTCTCTCTCTCTCTCTCTCTCTCTCTCTCTCTCTCTGTGTCTCTGAAATAAAACTGTAATAAAACTCATGAATATTTAATATGTAATATAAATTTATTTCTATTTTTTTATCATAGTTTCCAAGTCATGATTTTTTTTTATTACATGTAATATTTAATTCACATTTTTTTATTTCTCTCTCTCTCTCTCTTACTGTAACCTTAGATAAAGTTTTTTTTTCTTATTAATACATTTATTAAACTAAAATAAAACACATATACTGTATATTAATAATAATATTTCGCAACACTTCAAAAAACATCTGCATTTACCGTTTTTTTTAATACATAACTTATATTTCAATAATAATATTACTTATATTTCTAACTTATATACTGTATATATATATTGTAGCAAAAAAATATGTATTTAATATTAATAATAATAATACTTGTGATAGTATTCAACCTGTTTTTTTTCAGCAAAAAATAAATATAAAGTAATGTTTTTATGTTATCGTTGTTGTCTTTTCCCATAACACAAAACTCATGGGATGTATGTGTATACCTGTGTATATGATTTTTTTAAATATTTATTTTATTTTATTTTATCACCACTTGTTATATATGTATTATAAAAGATATATAATATTAAAAACCTTTAAACAACGAGTGTGTCTGTACTTATGGCTCTTTAAAAAAATACACACATTTAGATACACACATATACATACATACATACACACACACATACATACATACATACATACATACACACACACACATACATACATACATACATACATACATACATACATACATACACACACACATACATACATACATACATACATACACACACACACATACATACATACATACATACATACATACATACATACACACATACATACACACACACATACCACACAATGCTATTTATATAATAATATCTACAAAAAAAATAATAAATAGGAAATCTCTTATAAAAATCTATTAATAATATTTATCTCTCAGTCTCTCTCTCTCTCTCTCTCTCTCTCTCTCTCTCTCTCTCTCTCTCTCTCTCTCTCTTTCTCTCTCTCTATCATCTAATTTAAACCCATATTTTTCACTTATAAACTCATGAATGTATAGTTCAGTATACACTGTATAATAATACTTAATATAATAGTATATCTCATTAATAGATAAGAAAAATACTGTATTTTTATCTCCTGAGAGAGAGAGAGAGAGAGAGAGAGAGAGAGAGAGAGAGAGAGAGAGAGAGAGAGCTTAACATATATTTATAATTTTTTTTCGTCTTAAATTGACATTTATAAATATAAACTTTTTTTTTAGAAAAAAGCACTTAACAAAAATATATTATATATTAGTATTTTTTATTATAGAAAAATTATCATAAATTTATTAATATTTTATTTTTTAATATTTATATCTGTGTGGATGTATATTAAAAAACAATTTTTTAAATCTGATAAATAGTTATATGAATAGTCATATATATATAAACTATTTCATATTAATTCATAAAAAAAAAATTTCAAAATTATAAACATTTTTAATATAACATTTTTTTCAATAAAAAATATAATAATAATAATAATAATATTTATCCATATAAATATTTTTTTAAGTACAAAAACATGTATTGAATCACTTATTTATTATTTAATATTAAATTTTATTTTAATTTTTTAAATATAGTTTGAATC